>NC_092588.1:61115000-61332500 GCF_047663525.1 Anas platyrhynchos | reverse complement strand
GCTTCTTCTGCTACTAAATATAATGCGAACACGGTTTTTTTTATCATGGATTTTTTTTTGGCTGATCTTGATCTGCAACAGGAAAAAAAAAAATACGAAACACGAAAACAAAAAAACAAAACACCAAAAAAAAAATTTGCCAAAACCAAGAAAAACCCCGGAGAGTGTGTGCAAAGAGGGCGGGCGGGGGGGGGGAGGAAGAAAAGCTAGTCACTGAGTGGGAGAGATTAACGTGAACTGTCCCCCCCCCAAACTCCTGGGAGAGAAAGAGATCCACTCTCCCTCTCTGCTCTTTTCACTGAAATATAACACACATTCGGGTCCCAGAGCTCTCAGACAGCCTCAACTGATAGACAGACACATCGAGCTGCTTTTCCTGCTTCAGCTCCTTACTCCTCCTCCTCTTGCCCACGTCACCCTGACAATTACAAATAGGTCTCACACAAACCCATACCTGTCAATCTTTTTAATTGCTTTGTTTTCTTTTTTTTTTTTTTTTTTCCCCTTTCTCTCCTTCCGAGAGCTAAACAATATGACAAAAAAAAAAAAAAAAAAAAAAAAGTCTTAATACAGCAGGGCATAAAAGATTTCTCATGTGAGCCGCACGCACGCCGAGGGGGCTGTTGTTAACAGATCCACTTGCTGAAGTGCCGCGCCAAGACGCATGTGCTGCTTCAACAACTTGAGGTCTGCTGCCGGCAAACTTACCCCAGATAAATAAAGAAATAAAGACATGAAAATAAGGCAGGGGACGGGACCTCGCCGTGGCAGGCGGCTGCCCGGCGCTGAGCGGCTCCGCGGTGCCAGCAGCCCGCCGAGCGAAGCGCGCTGCTCACGGAGCCCGTGCGCCCGGGGGATTTACATAACG
This sequence comes from Anas platyrhynchos, assembly GCF_047663525.1. NCBI lineage: Eukaryota > Metazoa > Chordata > Aves > Anseriformes > Anatidae > Anas > Anas platyrhynchos. Next base: position 61,331,632 of record NC_092588.1, on the reverse strand, counting down.
CGGGGACAGGAGGTGCTCTTCCCGGGCTTCTGTGAGCCGGGAAAGCAAAGAAAAAGCCACCACCCGGCTGATTCCGACAGGAACACGCTCCAAACTGCAGTTTTGCTCTCTTTCGGGCAAAAAGGGGATTTGTTATTTTTTTTCTCCCCTTTTCCTGTACATGTTTAGCGAGGTAGAGCCGGGGAAGGCGCTGCTTGCTGGCACGGAGACACCCCCTGCCCTGCCCTCCCTCACACAAAGTTGGGACAACCACCGCCGCGGCGCCGCTTCGCTCCCTTAACCCAGCTCCCTCCCCGCGCAGCTCCCCTTTGCCGCGCCGTGAGGCGAGAAAACCACTTTATTAATTATTAGGGGGGGAAAAAAACCCCGAGAGGCTTCCCCGCGCGGCGCCGGCCGACAGGTCAACCCGCGGTGGCCGGCCGACAGGTCAACCCGCGGTGGCGGCCGCACGCCCCCTAACCGGCGGCCGCGGGGCCGGGGCCGGGGCCGGGGCCGGGGCCGGGGCCGGCGGCGGCTCGGGGTCGATTCGTAGCACCTGGCTGCGAGGAAGTGAACGTTTCGCACGGAAGGGGCGGAGCCTGGGGCCGGCGGGCAGCGGCTCGGCGGCGGCGAGGAGAGGCGGCGGGCGCTGCCGCTCCTCTTTTATTATTGTTATATATTTTTTTTTAATTTATTTTATTTCTTATTTTTATTTTTTGGGTGCCCGGTAAGCGCTGCTCGCAGGGCGCGGGGCGGGGGTGGCGGATCCGCGGCGCTCCCCGCCTCGCTGTCTCTCCCCCCCCCACCCCCCCCACTCCCTTCCCTCCCCTCCTATGCAGCCGCTCTTTAAAGCCCCCCGACGGCCGGAGCAGCGCGCACGGTGACAGCCGCGATCCTCAGCCGGGATCCGGGATCCAGCAGCCGGGATCCAGCAGCCGGGATCCAGCAGCCGGGAGCGGCGGTGCCGGGCCATGAGCTGGAGCGCCCGCAGCGGCGTGGCGCTGGGCTGCCGGGCTCGGCCCATCGTGGACCTGTCGTACAGCCGCCACTTTCTGGATTTCCAGGGCTCGGGCATCCCCAGCGCCATGAAGAAGCTGGTGGTGACCCGGCGGAGCCCCAACTTCAGGGAAGCGGTCGCCCTGCGGCACGGCGTGCCCGTGCCCCTCCCCGGGGACGGCGACCTCCTCGTCAGGAACAGGTGAGCCGCAGCCACACACACACACGGACACGGACACCCCCCCAAAAAAAAAATAAAATAACAAAACCACCACCCCTTCCCACCTCGTGGCCTGCTTTGCGGGCCGGCTCCCGACTCGCACCAGCTGCCATCTGGCGACTGCTTAAATTTAACTTTATTTGGGGTGCCGGTGCCCCTGCTGCCGTGCGTGGCGGCTGCTGCTGCCCCGTTCACGTGGGGTGATGCTTCCTCCTCCCTCCTCCTCCTCCTCCTCCTCCTCCTCCTCCCGGCTCACCTCGGGCCGCCGGTGCTCGCCAAGTCCCTCCCAGCCCCCCGCCGGTGCTCCCCGCCCCGCACCGCCTCCCTGCCCCTTCCCCGGGCTGCCGGGACGCTCCCCCCCCCCCCAGTTCCCCCCCAATTCCCCCCGGCGGGGGGCGAGGAGGGGACTTTTGGCTTTAACCTAAAGCGCCGTAAATCCTGCGCCGAGACACCCGGGCTCCGAGGAGCGACCCTGCCCTCCCTCCCCGCAGCCTGCCCCGTGGAGCTGGCCGCTCGCACTGGCTCCTGCCGCGGAGTTTGCACGCCCAGCAGCTGGAAGCCCTAAAAAAAAAGTTGAGGGGGTGCCCAGCAAGAGAGGGGAAGGGGAAACGCCGGGCACCGCGGGTGAGGGTGAGAGCAGCACTCTCGGGTGCTCGTCGAGCAGGCAAGCAGCAGTGGCACTAAAGCCTTGAGGCGTTAGGAAGCCTAAAGAAATCCTTCGGGATGGTCCTGGGAGTTTTGGGAAGGCTTTGACTGAGTGCATGGTGTGTGTTTGTGTGTGTGTGTGATCCCTGGTGTGAGTCCGTGGGGAGCGCATAAAGAAATTGGTGAACAAGGGGGAAGGGGAAAGTAGGACAGGGACTGCTACAGGAGCTGACGAGGAGCCTCGTGTGCCGTTTTAATCCGATGCTGACGCCTTCCCTTAGGATCTCGGAGACCAAAATTCCCTCCTCCACACCTCCACGTCCAAACCACGGCGGTGCTGCGCCTGCTCACGGCCACGGAGCAATAAGGGCCTGCAGCAGCCCACAGGCTGGGGCTCGGTGCCTGTCGGGGGGGTGAAGAGGCCAGCAGGACCTGAGCTGGGTAGCACGGGGTTGGGCGACATCCTCGCTTCCCTCATCAGCTCCCCCCATGCACTTGGATTCCTTCTCGCCCCCTCCCCGTGATTTTTTTTTTAATTTATTCCTCTCCTCCACAGCTTCCAGCGTAACTCTTCCTCTCTCCCTCTCCTCCCTCCCTTTGCTGGGTGGGCTCCCCGTGCACACCTCACGGCGAAAGGGCTGAGGCGCAGAGCTCAGAGCAGACTGGAAGCAGGAGCTGCTCCAGACATTTTGGGCAGGCAACTACTGGGTCTCAGCTTGTTAGACACATGCTCCTGTCCAGACACACGCACGAGTGGGGATGGAGGGGAGGGAGAGGTGAGTGAGAAGCTCTAGGGTTAGACTTCACATGTCTGGTATTATTTGGGGATCCGTGCCATTTTCTCTATATTTACTATTATTTTCGGGGGGGGTGTCACAGAAGACACAGGATCGCATTACTGAAAAGCACGCTCTATGAACGAGCAGCAGCAGGAAGCGAGTTTGGAGTGTTTCCCCCTCTTGTCACTCGGGGGAAGCTTTTTCCCATCCCAAAAGGACGGGTCCCTGTGTCTTAAAAAAAAAAAAAAAAAAAAAAAAGAAGCAAGCCCTAAATCCAACTGCATGTTTTGTGATAGGTAGAAACACAGAATTAAAAACAAAGCAGTAAAGGACTTGGAGTTCCAAGAGTGCGTTTGCAGATCTGCTCATTTTAGTCCCAGTCACGCCCATGAATACTATTAATTGCTTTGAGCTTTTTATGCAAAACAATCCTGATTCACCACAATAAAATCTGGGTTTGGATTTTAGGGGAATGGGGAACTAAAATGTGCCGAGTCCCTGTATGGAGAGACGTTTTCAAATAAGATGCTCTTCAGTTAAGTGGAACTTTCTTCCCTCTTTTTTTTTTTTTTCCTCCTTTGGAAAACTGAGCCAGCAGCTTTTTTTTTTTTTTTTTCAATTTTTTAAGGAAAAAAAAATCTGTCCTTTATTCAGACAGAAATACTTCAAAACTAGAAATGGGTTTAAAGCAACGCATTTATTTCGGTTCTGTGCAGGAGAGGAGGAGAAGGAGCGGGGAAGGAGCGTACAAATCCCCTAACGAAGCCCTTTCAGCTTCGTGTGTCGGGCTGTTACGTTTTTGGGGGGGGGGTGGCGGGGGACAAGGCTCCCACCACTGCAGGACAAGGACCCAGAGAGCGTGAAGAATGCGTCCTTCCTCCAGCTCCGCGCTCTTTGCGGGATTTTATGACGGAGGGGACGCGTTTCGTTCCCAGCATACCTGGGACGTTTCGCTGCTGGGATGGAAGACGCGAAAAAAAAGTTTATAGAGAAGGCAGCGGGGGGTGAGCCGGGGGGGAGTCGCTGAACCCGGGGGTTAACGGGACACGGTGGGGAAAGCGGCGGGCCGTTTCCGCCGGGAGTTTGGGTTATAAATGCGGCGTTTCTCGGCCGGTGCCGGCGGGGGTGACTTTGTGTTGGCTGCAGGTCGGGCGGCGGTGCGCGGAGGGTCCCCGGGGCAGACGGGGCGGGGGGAAGAGCCTTGGGGAAAGGCACCCTCTCGCCTTGTCAGGTTTACGTCTCGGGATGGAGAAGGAGCAAGCCCGTTAGAAACCCCGGAATGAAATAAGCCGAGAAAGGAAAACGGGACGGGGGGGAAAAGGTTTGGAAGCGCTCTCCAAGCCCACCGGCGCCCCAGTCATTGTTGCTCGTGTGCTCTTTTGTTCCCAGAAGTTAGCAAACTCCTCCGCAACTTGTAAACCGGTCCCACTTCAAAAAAAAAAAAAAAAAAAGCAAAATAACCCCAAACCGCGGCCACGTCCCTTCTGGCAGGAGGCAAAAAAAAAAAAAAAGCGCAGAGAAGTTTGAACCCGGCCGGCCGCGGGGACGCTCGGCGACCTCTAGAAAGAAAAGGACACCCCCAAAAAAAAATAAATAATAATAATAATAATAATAAATAAAACCCGGCCGGGACGCGGCGCCCCGCCGGCAGCGGCGCGGAGCTGCGCTGGGAGCCCCGCGCTCGGAGCCCGGCGCCGGAGCCAGGGGAGGCGGCGGGGGCCGGGCGCTCCCCCGCAGCTCCCCCGCAGCTCCCCGCAGCTCCCCGCAGCCGGGGGGCGAGCCTCGGGAAGCCGCAGGAAGGCTCGGAGCCTCTGGCAAAGTGCGGCGGTGGCATGCCTGCGCGGCTCTCGCACGCTGCCGAGCGCATCTTTCAGGTTGTCACGGCCACGTGTGCCAGCAGTCGCGGTCTTTTGTGTTGCGTGTGGTTCCCTTCGACGTTTTGCAGCTAGCAGAATCCTCCCCGGTCCCTCTCCCTTCGCCTACATAACGATAGTCTTCCTGTTCTGGAAACCCAGCGTTACTAAAATACTCTTGGTGGTTAAGCTAGATCGTGGCTTTCCTCCTATGCGTTATCTCCTAGTGCTTAATGATGTTGTGAGGACGTCTGTCTTCCCTTTTTTTTATTTTTTTTTAAATATTGGCATCCATTTTCACCTGTTAGAGGTCAGCAGGACCTGATAGCCTCACAATTTTAGCCCTTCTGTGCAAGGTTGTTTTGATGCGTGGCGAGTCATTTCTGGAAGGAAAAATATTTTAGCACTGACATTAGCTACATCAAAAGGCAAATTTGCTGTAGTGACTCCATCAATTAAAAAGTACTTGCCTACAGTAACATGACCTTGCAAACGACATCGATAGTTAATATGATCGTTAGTCATTAACAGTATTATTATATTCAAAAATGTAAATTTGTTGCCAGAATCAACATATTTACCGCTCTGCACGTTTTATTCTTCAGTGTTTTCACATCTTGTATAAAGTGGCCAATTAATTTTCATCCTTTAATCTTGTGTGGAGTTATTTTTATTTTGCTTAGTTCGGTCAAATGGAGCTGAGGAAAATGTCCTTTTTTTTTTTTTTTTTTTTCCCTTTAGCAGATCTATCTTTAATTCTAGAGTAACATAATGTAAAGTACAAAAGCCTGACCCGAGGTAGTCTTTGCAGTGTGCTCCTTATTCAAATATACCCAGAATTGGAAAAAAAGTTATCGTATGCATCCCATAAATTTAAATCGAAGGTTTCTCATACAACAAAGACTTGCTAAGGAATGAATTGTTTTAATACCTTTCTGTTTTCTTCTAGATTTGTCGGCATTAATGCATCTGACATAAACTACTCAGCCGGTCGATATGACACGTCGGTTAAACCCCCATTTGACATAGGCTTTGAAGGTGTTGGTGATGTGGTAGCGTTAGGACTCAGTGCTAGTGCCAATTACACGGTGGGCCAAGCCGTGGCCTACATTAAAGCAGGTTCCTTTGCTGAATACACAGTCGTGCCTGCCAAGCAAGCAGTGCCTCTGCCCTCTGTGAAACCCGAGTTTCTGACTTTAATGGTAAGTGGTGCTACTGCATACATCAGCCTGAAGGAACTGGGAGAGCTGTCTGAAGGCCAGAAGGTCCTGGTGACAGCAGCGGCTGGAGGAACGGGCCAGTTCGCTGTGCAGCTCGCAAAGAAGGCAAAGTGCCATGTAATTGGAACCTGCTCCAGCGATGAAAAGGGTGGCTTTCTGAAATCCATTGGCTGTGACCGTGCAATCAACTATAAAACTGAAAACATTGAGTCTGTCCTTAGGAAGGACTACCCAGAAGGTGTGGATGTGGTGTACGAGTCTGTTGGTGGGAAGATGTTTGACTTGGCTGTTAACTCCTTGGCTACCAAAGGGCGCCTGATAGTTATTGGGTTTATCAGTGGCTACCAGAACCCTACTGGCCTCTCGCCTACTAAAGCAGAGGTTTTGCCAGCAAAACTGCTGAAGAAGTCTGCCAGCATCCGGGGTTTCTTCTTGAACCATTACTTTTCCGAATACAAAATGGCTCTGAAGCACTTGCTCGAGATGTATGAAAAAGGAGAACTGGTCTGTGAGGTGGACCTCGGAGACATGTCTCCAGAGGGCAAGTTCATTGGCTTGGAGTCTGTATTTCGTGCTGTAGATTACATGTACATGGGAAAAAACATTGGAAAAATTGTAGTTGAATTACCTCACTCTGTCAACAGTAAGCTGTAAAAACAGAACAATGATATAAATCAGAAGAGAGAAAATGGGCACTTTATGCCTTAGAATTACTAGAACAATTTCTTTTTTTTTTTTTTTTTTTTTAAACTTAGTAATGGATATTAAATTAAAAAACAGCATTAAGGTGTTAATAAAGAGTTTTGTGTTTTTTTTCCTTCTTTTCCTGAAAGTGCCTTAATCTGTGGCTGAAGCACAGACTTAACGGGCCTGTGTTTGATTCTGTCGCTTAGGCTAGCATGAGACAGGAACATTGTTCATGACAGAGTAAGTCTTGATGCAGAGGCAGATTTAGTCTGTCAGACTAGTTTGATAAGATTTTATATATAGTTCAGCTCAGATTTTTTTTTCTTTCGGCAGATTTGATTCCCTGATTTAAAAATAAAATAGTTAGAACAAGACTAAGTAAAAAGAGTCATATCATGTGGCTACTTTATTAAATATTCTCTTAGAGTTTACAAAAAAATATATATTCTTGATTATTTTTTTTTGTAACAAACACAATAATCATAATTTTACATCGTGGATTATAGTAATATTTCTTGACCAGTTACACAGGGAAAATTTACCTTCCAAAGCTAACATGGCAGTAATAATAAGAAAAACAACTTGTTTTTTTTAGTCATGTCATTCATAACTGTAAACAACTGTGACATTTTATTTTAAATATTTCACTACAAGCTGTGACTTTATTTTCTTGCACTTTAATCTGCTACTGTTAGTGCTTACCATCCCACCGTCTCCCTTTAATCAGTGTTACAAGACTGCTGGAGTGGGGTCTTGAGCCATATTCATATGTGTTCAGGCCCTGTTATATTTTTTGAAGATTTAATAAAATAAATTTAAAAAAAAGCTTTTAAAATGCTTGTGCCTTTATTTATGTTGATACGGTTCTTGCTGACTAGCTCCTTTGCAGATGGTCTGTGTACTGCAGAGTTCTTTGACCGATGATTCTTGATGTGACTTGCCATAATCAGGCTGCTACTTCTACTGTTACTGAATATCGCTTCTGCAGAAGCCCTTTTACGGGCAGCAAGACCATTTTAATTCTGCAGTCACCGTACCTAGTACACGTCATATTGCTCAGGAGTAGATTATCCAGCGGGTGCAGTTAAAAGGTTTTGTAAAGTTTTGAAAATTCTTCCTCACTTAATAGAAATCATTAACGGTACATACCATGGGAATTCCAGCTAGAAGTGTAATATTTTCCAGAACAATAAAATACTTTAAACTATGCTTCCTCTACATCTTTTTTTCCATAGCAAATGTTCAAGATCTTAAATGCTGTTTTTGCCTCTTCTTTTGAAATTATATACATTTGCATGCAGTTGGAGAGATGGAAATTTCATAAGATCATACACCTAATAATAAACTTAATGATAGACTGATAATGTCTAGGGACTGAGGGAATAAAGCCAGGATAAACTTAATTTTTGGGCATTATTCAGGACTGACTACATGACAAATTTTTTAAAGCAATGTGCAAAAAGCTTGTATTTTACTCTACTACAGACAGTAGAGAATTTATTTTTTTTTTAATTTGATTTAGTTAATTCTTACTGTAACATCTGAACACTTATGCCATTAGCATCCGATAGAATTAAGCTCAGCAAAGCACTGTCCCATTTTTGGGCCGTCTCTGACTAGTCCCATTTTGGAGGTTTGTGGGGAATGGCTTGAGTCATTGTTCCTGCTTCTGTTTTACTCAAGCCACTATGATTTTTGTTTTCACACAGATCTACTGTTAGAAACAGACTTACTCTTTTCCCTATAATATTACAAATATTGTAGCGTTTTATATATTTTGGATAATTAGAAAGGTATTTTGGCCTTCCAGGTGAATGCTAGAAAGACAAACACTCAAGTAGTGTAAGAGGTCAGAGCATACAAAGTTCTGACTCTTTTATTCCTAGGCATTTGGTGTCTTTCCTTGCTCAAAGAAAATGGGCTGCTTTGGGTCAATAAATGCATCTTTAAAAACAAGCAAAACCTTTTGGGGACACAGTAGAGCAAAACAAAAATAAAAGAGTACATTTAGTTGTATCTGGGGTGCGTGCAGAAGAGTTGTGTGGGTAACAGTTTCTCAAAGTCCCTCCAGTCAAATGCCAAGTGCATCCAAGTGGCCCAATTCACAGAGGTGTTGATCCCTGCCAGTCCAGTAGGTTTAGCTGTCTGCACGGCTGTGACTTCCAAGTGCTTTTGTCACAAAACCTCTTCCTGTAACAGGACTGAGCTCAGAGATGCAGCATTCTACTTTCTTTAATAAGTTACTTTGTATATAATGTGGAGTAATGCAACTGCCCCGGGCACCTTCACTAAGCAAAATGAGGGAACAGAGGAACCTTTTGGAGGGGTCACATATGTACATGTATTCAAATATGACATTTGGTTGCTTTTTGGCTTCAGGCATATTTTTCAGCACTTTAATACTGATTACAGTGTTACTAAAAATTTAAATTTGGTATATGCAGAACGTGTACGTCCAGTGTACTGACCCTGTAGCCTTTCTGGTGTTTGGGTTGGGCCACGGCCATTGGGGCTGTCCTTTTCATCCAATGCCTGTATTGAGCTAAAAGGTAGCTCGGGCTATGCATGATTGCTCTTCCTTGAGTGAATCCAGAATGAAGAGGGAATTTTTGTTTTTAGAGATAAAACTTCTAGATTGCTGAAAGAGAGCGTTATCAGTGGGGAGAGGGTGAAACATTGTTTCTGAAACACGCAGATAAGGCTCTTCTGCCAAAATTCACAATAATTTTAAGGGGGTGGGGGAGAGGAAGAAGCCAACTTTTCTCCTTTATTTAAAAGTACATTCTGCAGACTTTCAGTTATGGGAGCAGGGCTGACTTTGAGTAAGTAAGCTATGATGGATTTAAATAATGTTTAAATATTAGATGGATAGGAAAATGTATATGGCATGCACACACTGAGAGGTTTAAATGATAGGACATTGAATGTACAAGGAAAAGAAATACTGTAGAGTCACAGCAAGGGATTAATAACAATACACTTAATATGCTTGCAAAAAAGGTGTATTAAAAGCTGTGTGCACAGTGGGGACTTAAATGATTAAAAATAATAATACATTTGCCTGGGAAGTACTAAGTATACTATATGTAGAGAGCAGGGATTTAAATAATAATACTATTAATAATAGCAGCTCATTGAGATGTGGTTGCTAGCACTACATCCTAATTTTACCTTTCTAAATGAATTTGCTACAGAGGAATCTGGCATTGTTTGCTGAGGCTAATAACAGAATTTCCCTTTTCTACACACATATGCTTCCATGGAAAAACAACAAAGAAATAGATGAAGAGCTGGCTTTTTTCCTGAGTCTGTCACATGTGTGCATACGCACGCGCACATGGACACACACGTACTCACTCTCTCCTGGCCTGCAACCCTCAGCACATTTTACAGATACGCTTCCTACTTAATTGCTATGCTGGAATCTCCTAATACCTTTCTGAGCGAAGTTAGAATTCTACCAAGCACTAGTTCGCTTTGTGTGTGTGCCTCTGTACAGATATATACCAAGTGTATATATTTAATAAGCGGACATGAATTTCTCCCTTGTCATGTAAATACAAATAATTACAGCGTCTCCAGGAAAAGTTTGCAGGAGTGTTTGCAGATATTGTATATATTCCGACTTCTGTCTGAGGAGTGAAGAAATTCCACTGCTGAATAGCTGTTAGTATCTATTTTACAAGATTTACTCATTTTCAGGTACCTAATGTAGCTGCTAGCATGCATGCACAACAATACAATTTATATGGTAAATGGAACCAAATAATGGCTTCACTGAATGTTATGGCTGCACTGAAGGGAAATGTCACGGTAAATAGCTGCCAAATTATGGATCATGCCGAAGTGTCACAACTGCACTAAAGACAAATAGCACTAGAGGCTATTGCCACTGTGACGCTTTTGAGTTATGAAGAAGAGGAGCAGCCTGATGTGAGCCTCTTTGTGTCCTCATTATAGCAAAGGGTTACTGGTGCAGCGTACAAGAAAACCTAGTCCTACGTGGTGGCTAGTTATTAATCTGTTCTTTTCCAACCTAACAGCTGTAGCACGAGAGAATCTTTTCCTTGCTTTATAAATACATACACACACACACACACAAACAAAGAAAAACCTGCAGGTTTTATGAATGTAAATGTGTACGGGAAATGACTGGTAATGGAAAAATGTTGTAATAAAATAATCTAATCAAAGAATATTATTAAATTTAACATCGTATGTGTCTGAAAGCTTTAGTTGCTTCTTATGCAGATAGATGTGTGAAATATAAGCAATAATGCACTTTCTCTCTTTGTAAAGACTTGAGTAGTAAGGACATTACCAACTAAATTGCTTCTTCTAAACTGAAGTGTGTCCCGGTTTCTTTCATTTTAATGGGAGGGTAATAAAGATGAAAGACTAACATTTTAACTGATGGATCCCTTAAGCTACAGAATCGAAATTTATTATGTTTTGAGGGAATATGCTAAATCCTGAAATGTGGAAAGAAGCTGGGAAACCCCAGGTAAAAGAAAAGTAACCTTTTTTTTTTTTTTAATGACACATTTTTATGAATGGAATACTGCTCTTACTTAAGCTGAGAAAACAATATTGTTCTGTCTTTGGGGGGGGGGGGTGGAAAAAAAAAAAAAAAGAGGAAGAGAGATATTTGGGGGGAAAAAGGATTTGAAAATGGAGGGCCATAGCTCAGCAAGTGGCCTCATCTTTGCAGGATCACTTTTCAAACCCTGCCTGCAGTGTTCAGGGAAGTGAGCTTGATGCTCTGCACACTATTGTACACCCCACAAACGCACCATCCATAATACAGCACAATTGTCAGTCGCTGTTTTACAGAGGGGCCAGGGCTGAACAATCATGGTGGATAAATTACTTTTCTATTCTACAGCAAGTGGCCTTCCTACCATGTGAAGCTTAAGGTCATTGGCAGGGCAGCGAGGGGGAAGCTTATATATTAGTTAACTCTAATGCACTAATAGTGTTCAGATAGAGGAACTATACCAATTAATTACAGTTAGGTTTGTTCTTGGAGATGGGGGAGAAGACTTGAAGAGTTACTGTGTTGAGATACAGACTTTTGTATATATGTATGAATGTATATGTATCTGTGTATGTATATATGCACATATCTATGCATATTTATGTATATATGTACATATCTACATACGTATTTTGCTTCCTTGCTACTTCCCCCAAATAAAGAGAAATTCCTGTAGCTAACTTGCTTTTTTTTTCCTTTTAATATGTGCATTAGAGCCTTTAATATTCATTGTTGCAATAATCCATTTTTCAGAAATAAAAAAATATATATTCTAAAAAGATTTTTTTAACCATAGCAGCACATTCTGCTTACAGTTTTTACTGTGTAGTCTAGGGGGGGGGGAGAAAAACCTGTCAAAAATTAGGTAGAACATCCTTGAATAGCAATTAGCATGCCCAGAATTTATTTTATGTACAACGCAGTGGCAAGTAGCTGCTTCTTATTAAATGAAAATCCTGTATTATGTACTTCAGGAACATTCCAACTAATGAGTATGTAATGTCCTTAGTATAACACAGAACTTCTTTTTGTGTTCACAACCACAAGATGCTGGAAACTTGACAAATGATATCATTTAAGACAGATGCCTGCCTTAGGGACCTGTTTTTTGGCTTCCTGTTTCTGGTTTTTATTTCAATAACATTTGTAATTGCCACAGGATCTGTACCTGTGTAGTGCTTTAACCCCTTCATATATATCCTGTCGCTTTAACTCCTTGTGTAGGTACTTGGTAATTTTATTTTTTTTTTCCCCCCCTCCCCAGCTCGGGTGTTGTTCCTGCCTCTCTCAAGCACAGATACACACATAAATAAGCGCTGGCTTTATTAGACCAGATGAAACGGTAACATTAGAGAAAGTAAACGCTTGCTGCACTCGCTGCGTTTTACTGGCGCAGAAGTACACGCAGACCAGGCCCAAGGAGAAAAATAAACAACAAGCTGTCAGGTACGGCCTGCTGATTCTCAGCGAGTTAGAACAAAATTCAGCAGACGCCGCATAGGTACAGGGTACCTTGATCTCAGTTGTATGTCCCAAAGTCTACTCCCCCCACCTCAAGCTCACATTCGTTACCTAGATTACAGGGCGGGGTGGTTTTGGACAGGGCTTTAATTTGTTGCTGGCTATCAGGGCCCTTTTGGTGGTGTGGGTTCAGCATGAGCTGCAGGTCCCTGCTGCACCTCCCGCAGGGCCCACAAGGAGTAAAGCCCCTATCGCAGGACAGAAGTGGTTTGCAGCTCCCCAGGTGCTCGGCTCAGAGCCCAGCAGGCCTCACAACCTCGAGCAGCCCAGAGCTGTTAGTGGTAGCCAGTAGCTTGCTCCCTCTCTCTTCAGCTTTTTCATCAGTCTTGCAAAATACATTACCAGCGGGCTGTGCATGAGAAGCTGCTGTGGCTCTGCGCAGGGGAGTTTCTATCAGGAGACTCACTAACTCCTATAGGCAGCACAATAGCCAGAAATGAGGACTTGGAAGCACCAGGAGATCTTGGCACCTGTCCCGTAGGTGCTCGTTTCCTAGTTGGCTGAAGCATCACACTCTCCTTGACTTAGGGTGCTTTCCCATGTCATTCAGAAGCAAAAAGTTATGTACAAGCCTTTCATCACAGGGCACGTGGCATCGCTGCACCTGCACTCCTAAGCCACCTTGTCCCACAGCGCGTCAAGCAGCCTCATCTCTCCTCAGCACTGGAACTGAGAACGCTGCAAACATGAAGAAACCTCTCCATTCGCCACAGGACCAGACCGCCCACCGTGCAAACACACCCTGCAGGCCTTCCGTGGGAGAAAGGGGAAGCATTTATCTTCCCTAACAATAGGGAGGTCAAAAGGACCAAGCGAGGGCTGCACCAAGTCACTTCAGCTGCTGAGGAGCGTGTTAGCAGGGGAAGTACACCGGCACGCAAATCTCATTGCATGTTCCGAGGAGCAGTGTGCAGGCTTCCTTCTATCTTAGGAATGGTATGGCAGAGGTGCTAATGCACAGAGGGAGGAGGAGAGGCACTGCATGTGTCTCTGGAGGTGGCAAGGCACAGTGACAGCACGCCCCAGGTGAACCACAAGGCCGGTGGCCAAGCACTTCCAGCCGCCCAGGAACCCACATTCCACCGAAATAGGTTGTTTGGCAAGTCTGACTGCTGCAATAAAAGAATAAATAATAAAAAAATACACCAACTTCATTCACGTTGGCATGACATTGTCGGCGTGACCGTTTCTGGCAGGCTGTCAGAAAGTTTTATTTGCATCCAGAGTTTTGAAAGCTGTTTCATAATGTTAAACAAGGATAACGCTGCAAACGTCTGGCTGATTTGCCCCTTGACACCTATGTGCAATCCCTCATTGAAGCCCTAATGAGCACACTCCTCAGGCTGCCCTACTTTCAGAATAACCCCTGCACACAAGTAGCGCAATGTACCTTCCCCTCTCACTTAGGGTGTGGCAGGAGTAGGCAGAAGGAAGTGGATAAAGTATGTTATTTTTTCCTGTGTTCTTGGTAATCTAGATAGTGTCAGTTATTGGATCATTTGGCTTCATAGTAAGCTGTGGAACCCCACTCTGCTATCACAAGCCCCTACAAATGAGAGAGATCTGGAGGCAGTTCCCTGTCCTGGGAATATAATTGAGGAACAAGGATAACACTGCTGAAATCAGTGCAAAAGCAGTCTGTGAGGAGAACCTGGCTCTCCTTCCCCTGCATGCGTGTCCATGTGGATGGAAAAAGCAGCTCTGAGATATTCCTGCCTAACCTCAGACCACAGTGAAACATCTCAGGGCCTCCAGGTAATCCCCAAAGCCATGGGAGATGGGGTGTGCTCACAAGCATCGGTGCTGCAAGAGTAATAGTGGCAACAGCACCACCTCAGCAGGTCAAGGCTGTCTGCCCAGAGACGATGGCAAAGCCAGCCCTGCTCAGAGAAACTGCTGTGAAGGCAGCCCATCGATTCTCAGGTGCCTTTCTTCTCTAAATATTTTCAAGCATGAGGGACAGATTAGCACCCATCCTAGTGTAGAAGACAAGCCCAACACCAGAATCCTGAGCTACTTAATAGTTATTCTTCCCTCACCTTCTCAAATTAAATTTCTCAAAAAACATCTCTTTCTCTCCCTTCATCAAAAAGGTTGAAATAATCATAGAGGGACAGGCCACTGGAAGTATTTCAGGCTTTTCTCTCCCTTTGCAGAGGAGAGTTCAGTTACCCTTGTCTTATGACTAACCTAAACCTAAGAAAGCATACAGTTTCGCCTAAAGGCTCTGCAACAAAATTTGAGTGGATTTACGGCAAATACATACAGTTTCCATTTTACCACAGAAATAGACATTACTTTACTTTCCAGTTTAGAAGATCTGCTTATCCTGGGGGCTAGGGGAAGGACCCAAGGACTGTTTCCACCGAGATGATTTCATTTGCAGCATCTTTGGTTCCATCTGTTAATGCTACAGTTCTATGAGATGCTGCTGCTTCTATTGCATTTCTTCCTTTTGTACTTGTGGAAAGCTGACATGTTCAGCAGTCACAAAACAGATGTCATGGAGCCAAGAGGAAGGAGCCAAGTATTCCTCCTTTTCCATGCAGCTGATCTTGTAGGGGTGTGGGAGCTAAGCAGTGGTTCACAGTAGAAGCCAGAATCCTACAAGACGCTTTGAGGGTTGTGGATAGAGCATGCTGTAAGGAAAAAGGTTGTATCTAGAGGGGGCAAAAAAAGGACATCAGCAGTGGCATGTTCAGGTGACTGGAGGAAAGCCAAGAGTTTTGCTTCACGTCGTCCAAGTTTATCAAGTGGCAACAGGCCTTTTTCCTGTGTAGATCAGAGACCAACCTAGATCTAATAGCAGCACTTCACAAGGTTACTGCAACAAGAATTCATGTCAGTGTTCTTGCTGTCTGTTTCTTCCACTTTCTTGGCAACATGTCACATTTTCAACTAATTACAGGCAAGCACAAGGTGGGAAAGCAAAGGCAATTTCTTTGCCTTCTGGAAATATATTCTGTACTTCACCACACCCATCATATATAAACAGCATTGTAAAAAACATCTCAATAAGGTCTTTACTACGGCTGGAGGGAAGCACAATGTGGCCTAGGTACAAGTCACACCCCCAGTTATTCAAAGAGTGGACAAGTTTCTCCATCCTTGACCCATAGCCATACTGCATTGGAGGAAACACAGAGGTGCTTCTCGAGTACTTGTAGATGGATCACATGGTGAGCAGAAAGGCTGAAGGGACCCCAACTCTAACACTTGTATGTCAGGCAACCTGCATGAAGGCCTGAGGGACTATAAGGAAACCACACAATGGCAGTCACACTGAGGGCCTGCCTCGCTGGGTGCAAGAAGGTGCAACCCCAGAGCACTGTGAGCAGATTAGTCTTTTTGTTCAACTCAGTACAAAGCAGTATTAAAAGCACTGTCTCATTCCCTACCAGGTGGCTGCCCTGGTGCTGTGTCTGACAGGGAATGATTTTGTGCTGAAGCACAGGAGATCCTGCCACCTTGTACACTTCAGTGCCAACACTCATCTTCAATCAGCATTGCCCTGGCCTTCAAAGGAAAATATGCCAAAATATCACAGGCTTCCAAAAGAAATGAAAATACTGAACTTTCTGAAATTTACCAATGGCATTTTACTCCTGTCCTGCACCTGAGCCATACCAATGGGGTGCAGCAGAAGTGAGGGTTTGAGACTGCTGGCAGCAGGAGTGAAGCTTTGCACTTGCAGCTCCCCAGTCAGGCCCCTGAGGAGAGCACTGCTCCTCCACCTGCTTGTCATGAGGAAATGCTCAAAGCCAGGCTGGGCCACCTCGTGTCATACACAGCCACTATTACACAGATGTCACAGCAGCAGGTGCGAAATAAATACCTGGGTAATGGCAACCATTTGCTTTGCCTTTAGCCACAGGCATTGGGTCTGATTTACTGGCAGCTAGAGAGCCTGGGCGAGTCGGCTCCCCATGGCCAGCCTCACCTTAACATGAGCAGAGCTGGCAGCAATGGGTACCAGGGACATGGCTGGGGACATGTCTCACTTCCCTCCCATGCCCCCCCACTTCCCTGCCCCAGCTGGGGGACTTCACAGAGCCACGAAGCCACGCTGCCCTTTCCACTTTCGGACATGACGGAGGGACATGGTCTGGAGCAGCCTTTGCTCAAGGCGCACGAAGTAAAGCAGGAGAGTGACATTTCAGTCTTTCATTGCAGAGTCATTCGGGTCACTCGCTGAAATTATAGACACCAGCTCCAGCGATGTTAACAGCCAACTTTAGATTATTAACCATCCTTTGGATAGCAGTACATTTATGGTGCCAGCGTGCAGAGAATTCCTCCAAATTACAGGGTGTCCTAACACAGCCGGTCAAACCACATGGACCTCGAGATGCAGCAAGCAGTGTAATTAAGGCTGTTTTCTCATTTGTACTTTCCCCAGCAGCACTCAAAATACACTCTCAGCCACTGGATGCTGCTCTTTGCATCAGACTACGAAAGGAGATTAGAGCGAAGGGTGCCTTAACAATAGCTCATTAAGGAGACCTCAAACATTTTCTTTTATTGCATTATTTATGTTTTGGGCGATCATAAAACACTATTTCCAGGGCAAAGTGCACTCAAGAAGCTTATTGGCCTGTAGGTGGTTTCATTTGATTAGATTTTGAAGGGGGAAAGCTACAGAAATTCCTTTTACCTGCTACTTTCTTGAAAGACCTGTTTCCACACACCCCCACCCCCCATCAGGCAGTACATTTGCAATACCACTGAGATCCACCAAACTTCATTAGCCCTTGCAAATATTTCTGGGAAAGGCAGTGACCGTTTTTCCCCTAAGGCTCTGGAAATTCGTCTTCACCGCAACGATCACTGACATCCCTGGTAGGATCCATTTTTTAATGTAATGACCTCTGCAAACAAGCAAACGGAGAGGACCAAAACATTTAGAGTCCTGTGGAAAGATTATAAAGCTGATTTTGCACAAAAGCATTCATATTAAAAAACTCAGCTGAAAAATAATAATAAAGCAGATAATGGTCGCAAATGGTGACCATTAAGGAATGATTCCCATTCCTTAAATTGTATTTTATAATTAGCCTAGAACTGCTTTAATTACATTTTTCCTTGTATTTTTCTTTAATCTCCTACAGAGCCACTCTTACTGTGTAACTCTGCTGAAGTACATTTTTTTACCTACATACAGATCCAAGAATAAATGTTGGCCCTGACCATGGAATATTCACTCACTTTCAAAACGTAAGTAAAAGAACCGAAACTAATTAACTGGAAACTGCCAGGGCTGAGAATTCCTTGTTTATAGAAGTGCAACAGTGCAACTCCAGCTCTTTAACTTTTCTTTCTGTTGCTTCTCTGCTATAAACATAACACTAATGGCTATTAAAGTTTAGAAAAAAAAAGCAAAAAAAAAAAAAAAAAGCTGGAGGGGACAGAAACTATAAGACATTCCAAAGAGAACAAGGGGAAATTTAGGTTGCGAATAGAAGCTCTGCCATATAAGGAGCAGTTGCCAGGTCTGCTCCTTGGTATGGAGAGGGACTAAATGGATCCCCATGCCGGCATGTAAGAATCAATTAAGAGAACAGACAACAAACAGAACTGCTCCTCATGCTCTTTTAAGCCCTGGACATGTCTACTAAACATGCTGAATGGGGAGAATAAAAACATCTCAAAATTAAATGAGAAAGTATTGTTTAAGTAATTAATATGAAGTCCAACTACTTTCATTCTCTGAGTCTAGTTGCTAAAAAATGAAGAGAGGTAAAGATGACAATTTTTGTTTTCTATTCTTTTTATTGCAATATCATAGGATTATTTAGACTGTATCTCCAGCTCTCTGAATTACAGATCACCGAGACTGCCATCCGCAAATACAATGTGCTGGTATTCATCTCGTCAACGATATATACTCAGAGGGCTATTTCTCTAATTGATGGCTTCATCATTCAATTCAAGATGCATAAGGATAGCTATTGTTATCTAACACTAACTATCTTATGTTCTTATTGTTCCACACTTCTCTGCTTGTCAATAACATCAAAGATATCCTATCTTAATCTTTAAGATTTCTAAAGGAAAGTGCATTATTTGTTGACTCACCACGCTGCATTATTAAATGTTTGCAAGCAATCTGCACATCTTTCCACTGACATCCTTTAGTATTCAATTAAAAAACAGACAAGAGAATACACTGATACAAATACTTGGTTAAATGAATATTTTGCATTGAATTCTTAAATTATTCTAATTCAGGTGCTTGACAGCAGACACTCTCTTGAAGTCAGGACAGCAATGTGAAGTGTAAGAATGATCTGTGTATAAAAGGGAAGAAGGCAGATTGCTTTATGGTGGAGCCATGGCAGAGGTTTGACAGGAAACGCTTCTCCCAATACAGCTAAGCAAGGAAGGAGAACCCTATTATATGGATGAGTGGGGCCGGCAATGGCATCTTGTCATTCTAACTTGTATAAGTAAGCAAGCTTAATTGCTCCTTGTCTTTTCAAGATGACTTTTCACCAACAATCTCATTACCACACACATATGTTTATTGCCCATATCCAAGTCCCTTCACGCAGGCCTGAATGCAATGAGGAGAGCAACAATATTATGTTATCCAGTAACACTGCTTCTCCCCCCCACGTTTTTTTTTTTTTTATTTTATTTTTTTAAACCAGATGGATGTGACCTGCCTTCTCCTTCTGTGACTAACAGGGTGACCAGAGGCAGCAGAACATACACCAGGATTGGAAAGAATAAAACCAGAGGGAAAGCAAGCTGTCAAGGGAACAGGGTACTGAAGAAGAAAAATGTAAACATGACTTCTATTTACCAAGATTAATATGTAAAGTTAACATGTTTGTCATGGACTACATTAATATGTATATCTTCCCATTATGTAGATCTTTCCTTATATTACTTATTAGAAAGGGATATAATCACAATGATGGGGCAAGGACGTCACTTAAAAATTAGGTGATGCCCAGTCAACATAATACAACCACTACAGTGTCATTTCTGATTTAGATGTAGCGATATCAGTGTAATTGCCGCTGGGAAGAAATTATAATGGCTGTTAATGATAAATAAAATGACAAGAAGGAGGGTCCTCTTTCACATGTAATTCCAAACAAAATTCAACTACTGACTTCCTTAAGCAACTCGGTGCCATTCATCGACAAAGAAAAAATAAGCAGGTTTTGTGTAGATGGATGGCCATAAAAACTGCATAGTAATTTTCCAAGTCTAAACATAGACACTAAAGGTCTAACAAGATTTCACCACACTATTTCCACTCAGGTAAGATGTAGCAATGAATCTCACACAAGGGGAATATTAACACAAGGTTAAGATTATTCTAACAAAAAGCACTAGAGCTGACAATCATGTAGGTAAGCAAAAATATGGTAAAGGCACATATACAATCATGTGTGGATACTTTGCATAGCCCCCACAAATATTCCAGTTTTGTCTCTGTAAACATGGACAGCTCCATGCACTGATTGAGAAAGTTTCCTACATTGATTTTATATTATAGAGGTGTCCAGAATGAGCTACATGAAGCATCATTTACCCATGGCAGATGGCTTGTTAGCCTAGTTGGGAGCATACTTCAAATCATTCATCTATTAAAATTCAGAAAACCAAAGTTTCGTTATTAGTTCTAACATTAAGAGCAAAGACTATGCCTTCCCATCTGTGAAAACCAAGAGTCCAATCCTTTTCTCTCCTCTGATTACAGATGAATTAAAACACAATCAACACTATACTTCACACCCCACGAATAATACAGCTCCACTCTATAAAAGCATAAAACCCAACAGCATACAGTACATATTAGTAGGCATCCAGGAAAGCAGGTAAGTGTAAGCAAACCTATAGCCACATCTCAATATTCCCGGTCTCCTACTATCCAAAGCTGGGAGACCACCTAATACCTAAATGCTCGCCCCGTGTTTAAAATGCCAGCCCCTCTTAAAAGGGTAATAACACATACCTGCCATTTACTCTTCTTTTGGGGTCTTCAAAAAATCAATGGGTAGATGATTTTGTAATGGTTAAATAAAAAAAAAAATAATAAAAAAAGGAAAAGAAAAGGCACGCACAGACTAATTCAGGCAACAGTAGTCTACCTATCCTTTCATTATCGTAGCTAGGTTTTTAGTTACCTGTTAGTCAAAGACAGTTTAAAAAAATAAATAAATCAGCCTTCACCTGGAGAATAAACCTGGCTGTTTTCAGCTGAGACCAATTTGCTAATCTAGTTCTAGCTGATGCAAGCACTTCTGCAGGTGGTTTACTCCAAAGCACATATAGCCAAAGAGGGCAGGGGCAGTGAAAGGAGAGAAGGTACAAAAATGAATGTTGTGTAACATGCTTTATGAAATGTGGCAAATTAACACAGACAAGACCCTGGTAAAACATTTGAACCACTAGCCTAGCATTTTGACATATGTAGGATTTTTTTTCAAGTTGGTGGTCTATTTTACTACAGTGTATGTCAAGGGAGTGCAGTGATCTGCCAACCCCCACCTAATTGCTTTGGCTCCTTTGCATGAAGATCATTTGTTGATAAAGTTGTTACAGGCACATTTAGGCAACAGGTTTTTATAGGATGCCTGGTGCTCTTTATAATGCAATTAGTTTCATTTAGTATATGCTTTTTCATCTGCAGTGTTGTTCTTTTGCTGGCAAACAATAGCAATGAAATCCACACCCTTCGGTGGCTGACTCTTTCCTCATGTTTCTTAAATATGAGCCCTCTTTCAGAAGAAAAGTGATCAAAGAAGCAGCCTTACTTAATGTTTAGTAAATAGGACTTCATTCTATTTTAGTGCCTATTTTATGTTTAGGGGAGTTAGAAGAAAATATAGACCAGGACTGGTCTTCTCTGTTTGCCAGCTCTGCAAAAGATGCTAGGAACATTTTCTTTGAAGAAGTGAAGATACATCTGAGTACACCTTAAAAGCTCTGTGAGGAAAAGCCTTCCTATGATTTCACGTGTTGAAAGGCCCCTTACAAACATGCTTGGACATTTAATGAACCAACTCACATCTCCAAACTTCTGCTCACCAGAAGAGTACCAAGGAGGCGCCTCAGGTCCCCAAATGTCTGCCTTTGTTCCCACAGCAGCAAGGCTCTCCAGACAACAGGACACATACCTAACAGCAGATGCTGCAGAGGTGTTATATTCCTGGTTCACTTTTAACCTGTGCTGATGTTAGCATATGAGATATCCCTCCCATGCACCACGTGGAACCCAGCCTGGTTGGCATTCATAGGGCAGGAATGATCCAGCCCTGAAAAAAAGACAATCTGAGCACCTACATGAGATGACAGCAGAGAAGTAAACACAGCTCCTCCAAGATGATTTAAATCCACACTTCTTAGAAGCACCACAAAAGTATGAATGCTATTTTCAGATAGGGATGTCCTTTTTTTTTTTTTTCTTTTTTGAAGCTGCTCTGCTCAATATAAATTATTTATACTGACTGTAATAGGAACCAGAACTCAGGCACCCCTACTACTAAATGGCTGTCATAATCTTGGAAGCACCTAAAGCATCTAGGCAACTTCAGGAGCATCCAAACATTGATCCAGTCACTCTTGGTACCTGTACTTGATGCAGAAGACATTCTCCTCCTTCCAGAGTAGGTTCTGGGTCCCAGCTGTGCTCCAGCAACTGATATGAAATACTCAACCAGCTCTAGAAATAGAGCGCAGGTTTCCTCTCTCCCATGTGATCACTGGGCTAAACAGTCCATTCAGGTCTGCCAAGTCTCCCTGACCTAGCCAACATTTATAAATCCCATGCAGAACATACCAGCATCAGCAGGAGGCCCTAGAAGCACCCCACCCCAAAGCCAGTCTATCAGCATGTTGTAAACACCCTCCCTAGCTCAGGCTGGGGATGGAGGGCTGCTGCAGCTCTCCTAGGTAGGCCTGCAGGAGGAGCTTCTTAAGGCTGGATGATACTACCAAGGCTGAAATTTATCAAGAATTAACACCCAGCTGACGTAAAAACTCTCAGCCTTAATAATCACTGCTAGTGGACACCTGGGCTTTGCAATATGGTAGGAAAACAGCAGGTAGGTGTTTGTGCTGGGGCTTTGGCACAGGCCTAGCAGCATGGGGCAGTGCTGCTCCCGCCTCTCCTGCCCCATCACCAGAAGGATCTCTGCCAGCTTCCTCCCAAAGCTTCCACCTCACACCAGTCTCGTTCAGGCTGGTGACTTACACTTTTTTGCTGTTATTGTTTTTAGCCATAGGCTATAGCACTGTGTGATCGTGAAAGCCCTTCATAAAAATGTTCACTCCTGTACCGTTGAAGAAATGCTCAGAGTCCTCAAAAGCTTTACTCATCCCAGCTCTTCTCCACATGCTACATAATGATTTGAAATAAAAACATGAAAATAGTCCAAACCATCTCTTCACCATCCCTGGCCTCATTTTTCTGAGGACCTTTCTAGGGAAAGCATTTTCCTTTGGTCGTTGCTAGCCCGGGGAGTAAGCAGAGCGAGCACCTCAGTTTCCCTGTACTGCTGCCTCACGTAGCCTCTAGCCCAGCTCTTTTTGTTTACTGTTCTTCCCAAGTAGGAGGTAGAGGACTACCTGTGATCTCAGTGACTATGGGGATAAAAATGGATGGCAGAGTATCGCAATGAAATGTGATGAGATGAAAAACACTCCCTATTCTAATCCCTATTACTTGCAAGGAATCAACACAATATAATGAGCAGTTATTGTTTTGCAGCTCCCTTACATCCCTAATGGGAATAGTTGCACAGATTTCAAAATCTATCGCGCTCCCGAGCATGAATAATCTCTGTTTGAAAGTATCTTATTGCATGTGTGTCAGCTTAGGTGGGTTAGTGAAGGGGCCAACTAAAGGAAATGTAAACTGGCTGTAAAGTCTCCTGAGAAAGGGCCTGATTCATCCAAAAAATGCCTGAGACAGGGCTAACTGCAGGCAGGCACTGAAGTGCCAAGCAGCGGGGAAGGAGAAGAGGGCATTGCTTGCATTCTTTGAGGAAAGTACATGGGTTTTAAGTGCTTTGCGGAACCCTAGCCTAAACTAATAGCATTGTATTTCTTGTTCACTGAGAACAAAAGCAGAATGGTTTGGGATCACTGTGACCTAGATGCTATCAGAGGTTAGCAAAAATGACTGGTCAGACCTGTCAGGACTAAACAGCTGCATCAAGCAATGGGGGGGAGGGTAGGTCTGGGGGAGGAGGGCACCCGAGTTGCAAATAGAGAGACAGAGGAGCACAAGGAAAAGATGGAAACTGTGTGTCCTGAATACGTATGAACGTGTGCGTTCACTGCAGCTGAAGCTCGGGTCTTATCATTTGCATATACACAGATCGCCGGACATCTTTCGACCAACCTTTCAGAAGCAACCTTATGGCACCATGACTCCCATGCTCTTAGCACTCCTTGGGCTCCATTTCCATAAATTACAGTACAAAGGGATAATAGGCTGTTAGCAGTCCCAGCCTTGCGTGACATACAAAGCACCAAACGCAGGAGTATTTTCTGTGCCATCCTGTGCCCCTTTTGTGGACCAGGTGTAGCCCCACTAACAAAACGCAGTGGTGTGCCAGCAGTTTCTGACCTGATTGCAAAGCTAACTAAAGCTAATTTATCATGGCAGGCTAATCAGGATGACAAGGTTGGGTAGGTGACATTCTCCAAAATCTCCAATTTGTTGTGATTTTTTTTTTTAATCCCCTTAGCAATTTATTTTCTGTATAGCAAAGTTTTCCCCAAGAATGTTCCAAAATATAGTCAAGGTTAACCATGCTGTGAGCTTATTCAATATTTATGATTCTTTTTTATTTGTACTAGGACTTTTTGGGGACTCCAAATAGTCCATTAATCAAACAGAGTGACAAAATAGGCCATTTGACAATTTGTACAGGGGCTGCATATTTTTTTTTTCTGCTCAAGAATAAAGAACCAACTTAACTTCATCAACAGTTCCTGATTAATTGTTACAAAGTGTCATCCATAAATTTTCCTTCGATCTAATAATCCTTTCAGAAGACTTAACAATATCCCCAGTGATTTGGGTTTTATTGAGGGCTGAGTTCCTGGAGAAGCAGTGACACAAATAGCTCAAGTGAACTGAGACACCTCCGTGGACAGTCTTCACAGAGTTGACAGTTCTGAAATACAATTATCAGTGTGATCTGCTTAAGAATTCATCATCAGCTCCTGCCTTCTGAAGACTTAAAAAAATACCGAGGCATACAAAGAAAAAGAGGTGATAAGAAGGCATCATTTTCTTCCAGCCTCATAACTGTAAATTGAAGAAAATTATTTTCTTTGCCTGCAGCTCATTGGCATATAGGCAGCATTATATTATAATTTCATAAGCATAAATCCTTTGAATAAATTTCAGAAGAATAACTGAATTAGAAATGCAAGTAAAGTATCTAAAAAACTTAACTGTACTAGGCAGGAAAAACTGGATGCAAGTAAAACCGGCACAGGGAGATTTACTGTCTGCCTGCTCATCCTCTGTCTGCAAAGGGAATACTCCCCCACTCCTCCCACCAACCTGATCCAGCTAAGGTAAATTTTAAGGAGGAAAAAAAAATGTTAATTTCAACGTTCATTTCCATACGCAGCAGGGAAATGTGAAATTGAACCCACCTTGCTGCCTGCTTTTACAGGGTTTCAGCTGTATTTCATCATTAATTAATCCTGGAGATACAACAGGCTTGGGGTTTGTTGTAATTATTGTTATTTGTTTATTTATTAGTAGTAAGTGTATGGGAGATCAAAAAACATCCCTCCCAACTGTTCCCTAGCAACAAGTCAGTCAGTTATTCACGCAAAAGTCACCCCAAATGTGCCCACAAAGTAAATTTTGGATGAAGCTCTTGCCCCGTCCCACAGTGCTGATGGTTGCCATCTGGCAGCAGCCTGGGAACGGCACGAGGGCTTCTTCATCAGCAGCAATAACACACCTCTGTCAAGAGGCCCTGGGGAAAGGCTTGGTTTTATCCTTGCTTCATAAGACGGTCGCAAGTCAGGAGATCAAAGTTAAGCCTTGTTATTGACTTTCTGTCCAATGTGGGCGAGTACTGGCTCCTTGGAGTTACCTGCCCTCCCCTGGGAACACGGGCTATCGTCTTGCTGTGACTCAGCGACCCATCTCTAAAATGGGCATGTTATTCCCCACTACAGTTTTTTTCTGTTTTGTCTGTTATGATATGTATATTGCTATTATGGAGCATATTTAGTTGATCTTGATTGGGGAGACCACAGCCAAATTTGGTGCAAAATTCCCAGGATTTTGAGTGGAGAGGGTTCAGTACGAACCGAAGTATGAAGAGCATGAATTACCACCCAGGTTGTCTGAACTATTGTGAAACCCATGCAACCACACAGTTGGAGCCGTGTACATATTTACACTTTGATGACCTATTGGTGATTCACAAAGGCAGAGGTTCTCTAGGAGCAGCCCAGGGGAACTCCAGAGCCAGGGCAAGTGGTTGTCTTCTTTAGCCTGCTTCTGCCTGTAATGTGGGTAACCGAGATCTTCCTTGCTGTTGCCAGATGTTCTTCCTGCCCAATATACTGTGTCCCAGCACCTTCTACATGGTAAATATGCAGTGCTTCCTCCAATTCCTCCAGCTTCCATGCAGGCTAGAGCAACATCAACATGTGAAGGGCATGTAACAGCGTAACAACCTGTAGTGTACATGGCAATTTATAGCCATTGTAGGGCATGGTGCATCTCACTTTACATGCTGTTCGGGTATTAATCGGTTACACCACACCTTGAATTTACAGCAGTTTCAACACACAAAACTTGCATACATTGCACAATGTGGGCTGCTCAGCATGCATCAACCTGAAAGACCACAGGGGAAAACTCAAGATATAACTGTAATACTGTGTGCAAAGGTTCACCAGCAGACTTAGATAAATGGATTTACACGATTGGTGTAATGTTTATATGGAACTTACGGTAAGAATCACATGGACATTTCAACCAGGCAGTAGGAAAATTAAGCTAGAGGAGGCAGTCATCTAGCTAATTTTGCTAACTTCTGTTGGGATCTCAGTAAAGCTAAATTAGTCACAAACATGGAAAATAAGGTTCCTCCTCCCCGCCCCCCAAGATTACTAGAAGAAACTGGAGACAGGGGAGGAAGAGTGGGGAGGGATCAACTTTCCAAAAGGAACTGCTTAAGCCCACTGGATGATTTCCAAGGACTCATAACCCTTTTGGACCAAAGTGAAATTTCCCTGTAACACATTGATCAATAGCTGTAATGTGTTGTCTGCTCTCCAATGGCCCTCTCATGAGGGCCATACTTCATCCTAGGCTTCAAAACTGGTCCCTCAGCAACTTTAACAGATGACTTATTAGAAAAAAAATCACACACAAAAAAATCTGTTTCCTTGGTTCTTGGACTCTTCTCCCACTCAAGAATAACTGAACCACTCTTATCTTAAACTATTAAAAATTTACATTTTGCCAGAGACCAGGCCTGGAACATTTTATCCTGATAAGTAAAGCATTCAGAAAGCTCTGAGCAACTCAAAACAGAGGATTAGAATGGAAATTCTCAAATACACACAACACACTTTGCTACCACTCTTGCAGTTGCTTCTGTGGCAGACCTGATCATGCAGCCAGTGAACACACTCTGTGTCTTTTCATTGATTTCAGTGAGATTTGGAGGAAAGAAATTCTAGTGGCCCTGGGTTTCTAGTTTTCATATGTTGTTGTCTTCAGACCCATTAATT
This sequence comes from Anas platyrhynchos, assembly GCF_047663525.1. Lineage (NCBI taxonomy): Eukaryota > Metazoa > Chordata > Aves > Anseriformes > Anatidae > Anas > Anas platyrhynchos. The sequence goes on along the minus strand of NC_092588.1, from coordinate 61,304,453 downwards.
ACTAACTTCTTACTAAAAATTTAAGCTTAACTTGATCCTTTCCCAGAATGAATCCAGGGGAACTTGGTGCTGTTCTCATATTCTCCACCTCACCAAAGCAAACTGCTGGAAAAAGATTTCTGGTCTTTTTTTTTAAATAGGATTGCATGGAGGCATAGCTCTTGTTTCTCATACCTCTTCTTGGCTTCTTCCCTGACTCTATGGGTATACGGGACTGGGAACTTTTCATGCCTTCAGCTTTCCTCAGGACACATTGGCATGGAGAATAGTGAGAGAGGAGGCTTCTGTAGAATGGCAGCATTGAGTTAGACCATGTGGTATTTTTCTTGGCAAAAAGCCATCTTGATCAATGAAGAGAGGGCTTGTATCCATCCCTGAGATTTTCCCACCTATACATCTCTGTCTTCTCAGACTTCTGTGCCAGGGTAATGTACAGGGAGTTGCTCTGTTTCTTGGAGGAATTGCATTGGGTTCTCCTTGCAGGCAGAGAGCCTTGTTCCCCTGTACAAAATGCAGAGACTCACACATCAAAATGCACACAGGCACTCATGCAAGCAGGGCTGGGAGAACAGCTAAACCATGGCAGGAGCACTCACGGCAGTTTTAGCCCCAAGGGACACTTCTGGGCACCTCTACTTTCTTCTGCTTGACACAGCCAGGTCCAAAGTACACAGGTACAAAGTTTGGCAAGTGGGGTACGTGGCTGCAAAGGTGAGATATTTGTAGAACTACGAATTGCCTTTTTTATTTTTTTTCCTGGGCAAAAATATTGACACTTTTTTTTTTCTTTTTTTTTTTTTTCATCAATTTAATTAGATACAATTTGTCTCTGCTTTTCTCTGCAGCATTTGTTTACTTTCTCATCAGGACCGACACAGGCCAATTAGTGCAGTGTAATTGTTTAACCTAGTCAGTGCACTGCACTGGGAAGAGGGGTGCGCTGGCTGTGAGGGAGGCAGGGATGAAGGAGCAGTGAGGGGCCGTGGTGTGGTGCAAGGGCCTTCCAGAAGTGTGCCTGGCTCTGGCAGCCCCAATTCCTCGTTCTCTGTCATCACTATCGCGGTACCATCAATTCCCAGAGCTAATTCTTCAACCGCGCTGCACCCAAAGCACTGCGCAGCATTATCTCCTTCCTAGGATGCCCCCTGAAAGCAAAATCTACTGCAACCATAGAAACCAGAGGACTTAAGTGATGTGTCATGTACACGTGCAGCCTCTGTTTGCAGTACCTTTGCCAAGAACACAATGTGAGAGCCTGTAAAGAGGTTTATTTAATTCTTTCATCCCATACCTCTGTAAAGATAGAGGGTATCAGCCACAAAATAAGCGATGAATACTTGCTTCCTTCTCCAACATTTCACAGGGCTTCCAGAGGAATGGTGCTCTTGCTGTGATGGGTGGAGATGCAGGCAGAGCAAGGGTGTCTGGACTGCTTTGGTAGAGAGCCCAGTGCCAAGTGTGGCTTCCTCAGAGAGGATGGTAAGTGGAAGAAAAGGCAGCGGGTGATATCAGTGCAGTGAAACACCTGAAGTTGCTTCAGCTCTGTTGATCGGCTTGCATTTTGGTCAAATGCACGTAGATGTGCCATTCCTTGGAAGAAGTTGTGCATGTGCTTGAATAAACTATTCACTTTTTTTCTTTCATTCCCTTTACTGTGGAGAGCAGGGGAGGGAAAAAAGACCACTCAGGTGGTGGTCATCGCAAACATACACCAGCCTTGCTTGCCAGAACTATCGCAGCTACAAAAGAAAGAGAGGTATTTTAAAATGAAAGAATAATCAAGGAGAGGAGGAAAATACCTTTCCCTTTTTTTTCTTTTCCTTCTCTTTCTTTCATTCTTCTTTTAAATCAGACCGATGTTGTGATTAACTTGCATTCTGCAGCACAGTTGATGTGACAGTCAACCAAATTAATCCCATTATGCAAAACCCAGTTCACAAGTAGTTTTTTCTTTTTTCTTTTTTTTTTTTTTTTTGCAAAATTATGTCAATTTCCCCATAAATTGGAGAAACCATGTCAGTTTTCTGTATTGCACATAGACACTACACAGTGCTGTATGTCTATATTCCTTTAATGCAGAAAGATACAAATTTTAGCTCAGTGGCGCAAATTAAGATTCATAACTTTAATGCTGATGTTTCTGTTTACATGAGGCTTGTAGGAGAATTTCCATTAGTTTTGGCATTCATTTTCATTCCTGCATTTCATAACTACCAACTATGAAGAAAGCAAGGATAAAGAGCTTTAAAAAATAACTAACCAGCCACTTGAAGTAAAAATACTTAATTACTTTGATAATGGAAGCATGGCTTTCTCTCCCACTTCTTTTTTCCCCCCCTTCTTCCATTTTAAAGGAATTTGCTGCCTGCGGTAAACAAGCCTCCTCTGGGCTCCCCGTCGTGCACGTAGTGTCAGGCGGCTGGAGCAGGAGACGTTTCCACAACTGCTATCCTTTTAGCTGAATGTGGCCATGCAGTAGGTGGCCAAATCTGCTTGGCTTTCACCGTGATCTGTGAATTCCCTGCATCCAACCAACTTGTCAAATTAAAACCTTTCCTGCTCTGCGCTGAAGAACAGACGTGATATGGAAGCTTCTTGCACTCTAGCCCTTTGTCACCGGCACGCTGAGCTCCCAACATCTGCTCGCTGGACTCAGCTTTTGCACCTTGTTCATTTATAATGCAGAAAACCTCGGCTTCCTCTGCCCAGGATCTAATGTGTCTCTGATTGAAAAAAAAGAAAACCAAAAAAAGGGATGTCAGGTGGGGAGGGGCAGAGAAATCGAGGCTTTAATATCTACGTTAATACCTGATTTGGGAATAGGTATATTTTTTTAATGGGGGGGTGGGGGATTGTACTTTTTTATCCCAGTAATGCTTTCTTGTACAGTGAATTGTTGACTTTTTTTCCGTGCTTTAGATTTATTAGACATGTGTCAAGTTGTCAGCCTCCTACCGCTTGCATTTGTGTCCACCTTGCAAACAGCAGGGAAAAATATTTTTTCCCTTCTCTCTCTCTCTTTCTCTCTCTCCCATGAATGTTCACTTCTTGGCAGCTCTGAAACAAATTTTGAACAGTTGCTGTTCCTATTGATAGCAGTAGTTTGATGTTAAAAAAAGGGGGTTTTATTTTCCCCCAAGTTTCTGACATATACTGTCATATCATCTCACATCCTACCCTGATGCATCAAAACTAAACCAAACCAAAACAACAACAACAACAACAAAAAAAGACGCAGAAAGAGGGGGAGGGCATAAACCAGCATGTTCACACAGCTCCTGAGCCACCGAAGAACACCCGCCCATCTGTTCACCATTTCAGTCCCTTTGTTCTATCTTTATTATACGTATTCCTCAATAAAATGAATTCCTGCTACTCTGACGACATTTCAGCACATGCCTCTTCGCCGGCGTTTGAAGTGTCTGTGTGGATCCCCGTGCTCCCCTCCCCGCACTTGCCACCGGCACTAAGCTGCGGCTCCGCTCGCCAAAGGAGCTGGGGTATGAAGCCTCCCAGACCACAAGCAGCTCCTCACAGCTCAAACACCCGGCACAACTGGGGTCTTGGGGAGTACATGCCATGGGGGTCATCCTGCTGGCATGGGCCCATATGCCGGGAATCCCCTGTTGTGTATTTGCTGGTGGGTTGGTTTCGTCGGTAGCTCGGTGCCTCTCCAAGGGGCAGGGACCTCTGGGCAGGTATTATCTATTTCTTTCCACCCCAGCGAATGAATGCATAGATTTGATATTTGTGCCCATTTTATAAACCATCTAAAGATGTCTACCCTCACACTCCAAAATTCACGTATCTGCTTATCTAACCTTCAGGCAGCCAAATTTTAGCCACAGCTATCTCAAGCTGTGAGCACTTCCTTCCTTTTCCTGACTCATATCCTTCCAGTCCAGCCACGCACCTTCACAGACTGTAAAAAGCCCTGTTGTGATCCTAGCTCCGCACCTGGCTATCTGACTGCCTTTGCCTCCTGTCATGGAACGGTATTTCTAGAAACAGATTGTCTCATGACAGAGGATCGGGAATGGCACGGGGATGTCATTTTGCAAGTTAACCTCCTCCCAGGTGCGTCCTGGTGTGGAGAAACATGAAATGGGTGAAATGGGGTACCCCAATCCACTTTGCTTTGGTGCACGTAACAGCGGGAAGAGAATTCAAGGCATTAAATGTCAGAGAGCACAGGGATGCTTTGCACTATGCATGTCCCCAGAGCGGTGCAAACCGCAGGGCAAATGGAAATTACTCTGATCCAAACACTTCCACACCTGGCATTTCATTACAGTGCAGATATGCAGCTCCAGAGGCAAGGGTAGTGCTTCCCTTCCATCCAGAAGCACTTTGCACCCTCTGCATAATGTCTTGCAGCGGTGGCAGCTGTCTGGGGGTAGAGAGGACATGCCCATTTGTTTAGCTACAATTAACATTCATCTGCTGTAATGATTCATCGGGCGATAAAGCAATGATGAAATGTAACTTTCAGGCTCATCAGAATACATCACCTCCTCTGCGGCAAGTCAGAAATTCCTGCCACAGGAGAATCCGCCAGTGGTGGCTTTCTCCATCCCCAGAGGCACATTCCTCCCCTTCCCAAATGCAAAAGCCTGGAAATGCCATTGCTGTGCTGACAGAAGGATTCATGCAGCATCTCTGTTTTCACTGCAGCTGAATTCGCTCCTGCTGTAGGTTCAGCCTGTGTGGAATATTATGAACATCTCCACATGTACATTACACCCCAACTCATTGGCTGCTATTTGCTCTGGAGACTAAACATTCGATCTGCCAGCAATCACATTATCGTGCCAGCCAAAATGCAAACCTGAACCATATGGGCAGAAGAGGGACCCATTGCTTCCACACTGCTGTCTCTATTCTTATCCCTCCAGTTCCCCGATGTTGAAACAGACCATCTATTTCCACACGATATTATGGAGCGGAGTAAGAAAGGAGCTATTTGAGAAAATTACTCTGTTTATTAAAAAATAAAAAGTCTCTATGAAAAATGTTTACCCAGTGTTTACCCATCAAACATAAGGTTTCATGCACAGACACAAAAAAAATGCAGTAAAATAAATACAAGACATTTAGAAATCTGTGCTGCAGATTTTGCCAAAAATGGAGCAACAGAAGCTCACCCCGCCTGAGGGAATGACTGACTGGCTGAGGATACATCCCATCAGAGCAAGCTGAGCTTAGGGCAAGCAACAGGGCAGACAAAGGAAAAGGTAAAGTATCCGTTAGAGAGGAGAAAATACAGTTTCATTAAACTTGAGCTCATATCACTTAAATTTGCTGTTGGACCTCAAAGGCAGCGGCTGCAGCTCCTGGTGCACTTTTGCACTCACTGCTGGATATTCTGTTGTGCTGAAAGGTGACACGAAGCCAAGTCCATGTTTATGTCATTTGTGTTCATAGGTAATGTTCATAGTTAGCTGGACAAAGTACTGTGGCGTAGCGTGCCGTGCTGGGCAGTAGCATGGCACAGCCCTCCCTGACTGCTGGGAAGCTGCTGGGGGAAATGTGGGCTCGCTGGTGAATGGGACAGGGCCCTGCTAACAAAGGACATGCAAAATGCCAAGGTGCTCAATGCTTTCTTCATCTCCGTTTTTACCAGAAAGGTCAGGAGCAAGAAAGACTTACCCTCAGTGGAGGATAGGGGACATTTAAAGAGTCTGAACAGACACAAGTCCATGGGCCCTGATGGATGCACCCCAAACCTGGCTGATGTCATTGAGAGGCCACTCTTTATTGTTTTGGAAATGTCATGGCAATTGGAGGTGGTACCTGGCCACTGGAAGAAAGCACATGGCACTCCTATCTTCAAGAAGGGCAAGGAGGAAGATCCAAGCAACTACAGGCAAGCCAACCTCCCCTCAGTCTCTGGGAAGCTGATAGAGCAAATAATTCTAAGAACCTTTTCCAGACACCAGAAAGATAGAAGGGTGATCAGGAGAAGTCAGCAGTGTTATCAAAGGTTGGTCTCACCAACAATGAGATGACTGGCTTGGGGGATGAGGGGAGAGCAGTGGAGCCCCATGGAAGTATGAGCTAGATTAATGGGACAGTGAGGTGGACTGAAAACTGCCTGAACTGCCAGGCTTGAGGAGGGTGTGATTAACAGCATTAAGTTCATCTCAAGGGATGTCACTAGTAGCGAATCCCAAAGGTCAATACTGGGGCCAACAGTGTTTTTTTCTCTCATTAAAGACCTGGGTAATGGGACAGAGTGCACCCTTAGAAAATTCACAGATGATATGTAACTGGTAGGAATGGCTGATACCCCAGAAGGTCACCCTGCCATTCAGAGGGACATTGACAGGCTGAAGAAATGGGCTGGCAGGACCCTTATGAAGTTCAACAAAATCCTCCACTAGGGAGGAATGACCCCATGCAAAAACACGCAGTGGGGTTTGACCTTCTTGAAAGCAGCCTTGCAGAAAAAGGCCAAGGGGTCCAGGTGATCAACTAGACCATATCTAGGTCTAGGATGTGAGGAGAATCTAATCTAGGAGACTCTAATCTAGGGTGTGAGGAGAAGATGAGAACTAGGACTGTGCAGGCCCGAAAGAACAGGAGGCTCAGGGGTCTTAATCAATTCATCTAAATACCAGATGTGGGGATTAAAGAGGACAGAGCCAGGCTCATCTCAGTGGCACCAAGCGATGGGGCAACAGGCAATGGGACAAAAAGAAATACAGGAATCTCAACTTAAACATGAGAAAATCCTTTTTTTTACTGTGAGGGTGACTGAGTGCTAGCACAGGTTACCCAGCTTATTGTGAAGTCTCAATTCCTGGAGTTATTCAAAACTTGGCTGTTCGCCACCTGCTGCATCTGACCGTGCTTGAACAGGGTCTAGATGCCCTCCAGAGGTGTCCTCCAGCCTGAGCTGTTCTGGGGTTCCGCAACCTGCAAATCACTCCAACTTTTCATGAACACAGAAAACATAAATCTCTATCACATATGAGATTGATCTAGGCCAGCACCTGGTAGAAGCTTTTAGCAAATTGTCTGAAAACTAAGTATTTATAGTGCATACAGAGTAGAGGACTTCAGTGTTGCCATCCAGACTTTCTGGTCTTCTTAAATCTTCGGGGGAAGCTGAACCTTAAAACCCTCCATGGATCGAGGCCTTGGACTGTGATGAATACTTCACCAAAGCTTCAGACTGTGCATTGACTTCTTTTGGCTTTGGATCCGGCAGTCTTTTAATTATGATTTCCTGTGGAAAAGAAAAAAAAGTGCTGGAGGAGAGCTGCAATCTTTCTGTTTAAAATAGGTAAAAATTAATGCCAATCAGGAAATACAGATGTGTGCACCCACACAGAGACAAGCTCTTTCTCTGAACACCAAGCTTAAATTACTTGTAGCGGTATTTGAAAAACAAGTGAGACATATCTCAGACTCAGGAGATATGCTTGAAACCAGGAAAAATTGATTTTTTTTTCATATTCACTGCCAGATATTGCACAGTTACATGGCTATATGCAGATAGAAGACAATGTGCATCTTATCATGCCAGTGATAGATTCCACACTGGCTTTAAAGGAATAAATCATTAATTTAAATCATAGATTTTCTGTTTACAACATAAGACTTAAAAAATACTTGACTACCAGCTCAGCAGAAAGCAAAATAAAAGGCCTTTTAATGCATAGGCCAATCTGATAAATGTTTCTATGCATGTATAGGCATGATTTTAGTCTGTTTAATATTGTTTGCTTGCTTTATTTATTATTATTATTTAAATAAGTAGTATTGTCAGTGGCACATTGTAGACAAATGCAGAAGATTTTAAGAGAAACTGAAAGACAAACAACATTTCTCCCTCTTTTATCTACATGTAATGACATATTTTGAAGCTCTGGTGAGCAGGAAATGGGATTCCAGCTGGTGCCAGCTGCCACTGAGGTTCTGTACAGTAATGCTGTTCAGCACCTGCAGAGCCTTAATCCTGATACAGGAGACCCCAAAATGATAATTATTATAATAACAATAATTAATTGTCTCCTTATTGTGGACCCCAAATTCTGCCAACATTGTTTACAGGGTCTGTCACTTTCTGAGATTGAGCTGTCCCAAAATGTCCACATCCTAACACAGTGGAAACTTGGTCAGATACTCATCCCAGATCTTAAAAACTGTGGAAGTAATCATGAAAATATGTAGTAATAAAGACTAGCGTGGATGCTTTCTCAGAAGCAGGCAGGGACATTATTAAGCCCTAGAACAAATCCTGTGGTGAGGAGTTTCAAAGCTGAACTGTGGGTCTGGATTGAAAAATGGGGGTCTGGAAATGAAAAATTGTAGAGCAGTATTTTAGAAGCAGACAAACAAGTCTAGGTGTCTTTGCATTCAGATCAGACCAAAAACCCGAGGAACGGGTTCAGAGTAAAATTTGATCAGATGTTTTTTCTCATGAAAACACAAAACAAAAACAAAACAAAAACTGGAGTTTAATCTGAGGTCCAAGGCTTGGACCTTCTTTATAATTTTAATTAAAACTAATCTGTTTGCATCCTCCTACATGTTTATTTCATTGCCAGGATCTGACTGGGAACATTAGACTAAGTGAATCAGACTGCTTGGTGATTATCCAGCTGGAATATTGTATTTCTCTCTTGCTGCCATCTCTGTAGTTTAGTGGTCTTAAGATGAGGCATGTGGTCTCTCACAGGGTCCACAGAAAGGACATTTTGAGAATGAGGCAGGGGCAAGGTAATAGAAGATGATACTCCTGAAATATTCTTCCTCTTCAGAAGCAGTCCAAAAGAGTGAATAAAATGAGTAATCACTGTTCTGGCTAAGCAATTTTCTAGCATTTGATTGATGCTTAGATTCACAGAGCTGGGAAAGACGGGTAAACAAGTCAGTTCCCTGACTCATGATATGATGCCTCAGAGACATCATATCAAGTACTAATGATTAAGTTAATTTAGTAAATATAATCAAGAAGTCCACCTTTGTCTATTACCAGCAATTCTATTATTCATTAGCTCTTTACCTCTCACAGTTATGAAACATTGCTTTTTTTTTTTTTTTTTTTTTTTTTTTTTTTTTATAATATTAACTAAAACAAGGGTTAGGAAGAACCAAAGCACAGGACCACCCATGATAAAATGCCTTGAAGACTTCCTCCAGATGAATTCTAGCAACTAAGCAAACTTCTGATAGCTTCCGTTTCAGAGTCATTTGTGAGAAATGAGAAAACACCTGGTGATCAAAGTTAACTGGCTGAACAACTGTTCAGAAGAACAAAAGAACACAAAAATTTTCCCTACCCCAGATTTTGCCTCTGTTTCAATTCAGTTGTCGAAAGGAAAGGAGAGCAGCATTTATTTCCAGGTCAGCTAAAGAGAACTCTGGGACTCTCTGCTGTGACTGGGCTGTTCCCACATCACTTTCCACTTAATTTTTCCATCATTTAAATACCACTTAAGCAAATATTCTGGACAATTGCTTCATACCCTAGACCATTCCAAAATAAACAAATAAATAATCAAAAGCAAGAACAAAAGGTGTATGAACACAGACAAAATAAATTAGCTAACTATTTTATTATTTGACTAATATTCTACGACTTTAATTAATTATCATTATTTTGGGAGGAAGCAAGGAGTATTTTCTTAGCCTTTCTGATTAAAAGCCTTTGCAGAGAACACACAGATATGCTGCTGCTCAGAATCTTTCTGAAGTCAGAACCTAAGAAAAATCCTCCATTGCCTTGAAGCTGTCTGAATCTGGTCAGAAATACCCACTCGTGGGCATTTGTGGCAACTGAGAGATGCTCACACAGGGTCTCAGACTGCTGAAGAAGGCAGACCAGATCTGTCTGAGGGATCATTTAGGTGAACATAGCTAGATAAAAAGAATATTAATATATACAGGAGATAATTTTATACAGAGTTTGCATCAACTTTATTGTTTGGATTCTTCTTTTATCTATAGGCAGATTCAAATGGAAGTATTGCCTAGCTTGAAACAGGAGACTTAGTAAATACATCCCTCAACATTTTCATTCTTAATGTATCAGTAGCTTTTCAGTTCATTACCGTGTTATTAGTCAGTCTTCATAAAAGAGCTATGCATCTTTATTAAAAATGGAAGTTCACATCATTTTATGTTCCCATAAAAATGGGTGGTGGTAGCTTTGATTAATTTCTTCACGTACAGTGAACTTTACAGCAAATTGGACAGTGTAATTCAATTCCTATTTCTCTGGATTTTTTTTTGTTGGTAGAAAATTGATATAATTCATATGTAATCGTATTGCCTTTGCAAGAGATATTTAAGAAATAATATCCTGAGGTAATGATTGCATGGCTTAATTATTAATACCATACTTTCAGGCACGACATTGTGCACTCCTTTTATCAAGCTTGGCTTCTATCAAAAAATATTTCCTCTATCCATGGCTTGTTACATGCGGGAAAGTGTATCTGAATTTTACACATGGGTGTAAGTGTGCATGGAGTCAGAATGTCTGATATTAGCCCATTTTTTCTTCAGGGTAAGTTCTAATTTTGAAAAAGGTTGGTGGCTAAAAGATAAAAAGAAAGCCAGTTCAGTAACAGAGCAGAAATTTATGCACAGATTTCAAGCAAGTTAGGAGGGCAATTTTGAAACTCTTTTAGTTGGAAATAGGGATTTGCTGGGTTAGTTTAATTTCTGAATCCCTAAGGAAGCTTAGCTAACCTCAAATGGACCACAGTAGGAAATCCAAGAGGACAGCCCAGCATCATTGGGAGATCTAGAAGCTCCAGTGCTCCCTTAGGCTAGGAGAGGTCTGCTTAGGACTTTTTATAATCAGATTATCCCAGTCTGCTGGGTAATCTTTAGAGATGTTGGGAACTGACTGTTCCTGTATTTACAGTTCTGCCTTGAGGGATGGAAGAAAACTCTCGGTCTAATCAAAGACAATGCAATATATCATTATTTCTCTGTTGTTTTATGTTTAAGTCTCTTGGTATTGAAAATTGCTTTCCTCTACTTCCTCTCTTATTTTACCTTTCTGTGATTGCTTCGTAAGGCCTTCCCACTGAAATGAGAGAAACTTTAAACAGTAGCAGCCACACACCGAGTGTGTGTTTGAAGATGATGTTCATAAGCGATATTTTGCCATCATTGCTTTTTGTCTGATTGTTGAGGCAAATTCCTCCAATCAAGTATCCTTTGAAAAAATGTGGACTATATTTACAATTGTTTGTGAAGATGAAGGCTTTCCCGGCATAATTTGACAATTTTCTGATCATATTAACCACCACAATGGGACCCTTTCCACATACAGACTACAGAAAATCTATTAAGCATATTTACCAAAGTTCAAGTTATAGAAAGAAGTAACTCTGCAGAGTACTAACAGACATACTTAATAAAATGAGTTGACGTAACAAAGTCTGAGTACATGAGCTATTTTTTAGTAGATATCTGTATGTAGAAGTCAATTCCAGGAGATCTTCTCAGGACATTTCCATTACTTATATTTCCATCAGCTGATAAACACATTTGAGAGAAGACATAATTTTGCAATGTTCTAAGTGTTGCCAGTGAACCAATGGGAGGAAAAAAAAAAAAAAAAAAAAAAAAAAGAGAGAGAGAGAGAGAGAAAACACATAAGAAACACTCTTAACCAGACCCAAAATGCTGTGTTAGAGGCCCAGTCTTAACACAGCACCAATCAAGCTCTGAGATCAAAACTAAATTAAGTAAATAAAAAAATAAAATAAAATAAATAAAAAAATTAAAAAAAAAAGTGGGGGAGATAATTCCAAGCAAATTAAAGCTAAATCATATTAGTATTACGGATCAGTATTGACAACTTTAAATGAACCTGGAAATCAATCAGGAAGTGGGGCATTCCTGGGAGGACAAATGTCATAGGTTCTGGGTGTGATCTAGTCCAGATGAGTCCATGGGATTTCTAATTTCTAAGCAAACTTTGGGGTAGGATCTGGCAGAACGTGTCACAGCAGTACTCAGTGGAAGGCTTACGTCCAGCCTTACATCCCGCTAGGGATGGGACACTTTCAATCCATACCCAGATAACCAAGGTAGAAGAGAACAAGAATTTTAATGCCTTGGAGTTCCCAGCAGGCCAGTCCCGTATGTGTATTTTTAATTTCAGCTGGACATTTGTGGAGCCTCTTCTCAGCAGCAGTGCTCTGCATGTCTGAATAGCACAGAGCTGAATGCAGATGGAAAGAGATCTTCCATTAGTACCTCTGATTCACCTGGGCTTCAGCTCACGGTAATTAAGGAGCTTATTGAGATAACTAGAGAAAGTCATGAATAAATGATATGATTCAAAGAGATGCGTTTATCATATTCATAGTAGCTTATCTTATTTACTTATTTCATATTCCACTTGAAAGTATTTTGATTTCAGATACATTTCTGTGTTCAGATATTAACTACTAACTGTAAAACTGAGAACATGTTAGACCTAAGAAATAAAGAAATCTGTGCTCACCTTCAAAATATTACTCTAGTACATTTTGCTGTTACATTCTGTTCTTCTGAGAAAGATCTCTGTAAGGAGCAAAATGCCAGGCAATGTCCAGTGTATTGTATTTAAAGAAAGCACAACCATTTCTCCTGTGCATATTGGAACTTTACAGTTTGTGGTAATCTTTTTATTATTTCAAGAGAGTAACTCCTGTTTTTTGCTCAAAAAGATTTTTCATTTGCCAGCATGTTATTCAAAATATTTGTAACAAGTATTTGTAACACGGACAATCAAAGTCTTTATTGTCCATACACACCCTCCTGACAGCCCGCTTGCTCTTTCTAAAGACTTACTGATCTCTTAAAAGCAAAAATCATTCAGCTCAGCCCACGGACATCTGAGCTTTGCGAACTATTTACAAAGAATCTTTAAAAGGTATAGGAGAAAAGCTAACCAATTGTCAGACTTAAATTCACTGTGTAGGTCCCAAACCTCTACTGGAAAACATGAAGGAGGTTGGAAACCACAATGAGTTCAGATGTTTAAGTATAATTAAGGCCTTATTGCTTTCTTGCTTGTATCAGTGCAAGTTAAAAATAGCTCCCTTTAAGCCAGTCAGTGCTGTCACTCTGAGACAGATCAGCTTAGTTGTACCATCACAGCCCTACTCATAAATCACAGGTAAGTCTTTCCATGCCAGATGAGACAATGAGTTTGCCACATCCTGTATCTGGTGCCTAATACTAACCGATGGTCACTGCACTAGAAGAAAACCACTGTTAGTGCAACACTGCACAGAGAAAGACAAATTCCTTCCAGTTTCCTGTGGTAATCCTCTTATGCCAGAAGCAGAATATATGATTAACCTTTGATAAATATTTTTTCCTCACATATTTCCTAACTCTTCCACTCGTTGTGGCCCTGAATCAGCATGATACTTGAGCACATGAGCAGCCCACTTTAAATCAGCGGTGCTGCTCAGCTTCCTAATATTATGCATATGTAAGGTCTTTGCTGAATCAGTTTCTGAGTTGCTTTTAAATCCTGGTATAAAGCTGTTAGTAGAAACCCTCCATACATTGGCTCAGTATCATGTACGCAACATACAAGTACATTATAACAGAAGGATATGGTAACTTTGTTCTTGGCATGCCTTATTTTGCAATGAACCAAGATCACGCAAAGCATAAATTGTACTGACCATTTTACATGGGATGATGCCTGTCAGCAAATTAATTGGGTGTTTCCACTTGAAAATCTACTTACATAGATTATACGTTCAGTTCTTGAGATCATTGTACTGATGTCGGTGCTGGTAAAAGCCTGCATATTTAGAAAAACACAAAATTACTGTAACAGGGCAGAACACTGATCCTGAATTTTGCTGAGTAACAGTAATGAAATAAACATGTAAAAGCATATGATATGATATATTTATATCATCTATATGATATAATGGGCATTATATGCCCAGTTACATCAGATCAGGAGGAATTAAGTTCAGAGGGCTGTTTAGGCAGCACAGTATCTCCCTTGTGAGACCTATATAGGGAGAGCTCTTTAAAGTGCAATGCACTGAGCGACTTGCCTAATATGACAAAAGGCAAATAAATATGATTCATGTCAAGAGAGGTACAGCGCAGAGACAGATGAACTGGGAAAACAAGGTAGGACACGAGAAGACATCTTTAACTTGTACATAGTGGACTGCTACAGTAATCTAGCAGGAAGAAAAAAAAAAAAAAAAAGAGCATCTGTGAGAACTTCTTTGTTATTAACACTGTTTCAGAAACCGTTTTGAGAGTCCAGCTGTAAATTGGCTATAAGCACTTGCCAAATGCAAGGGGAGTGGTTTCCACTTTGGTCTTTGTGTTATTGTTTCTGCACTGGCAACAGAATTGAATTCACAGCAGCAGGAAAACAAAGACAGCTCTGAGTTATACTGTAATTCACTGCTGGAGATTTATGAATATTATTTTCCTGTAAAATCCAGCATTTTTCGCTTTACTACTTGTAACCTGTAAGTGGCATAAAACTGTGTACCTAGCAGGATTTCCTATTGCAGTGATTGCCAAACACCAGTGTAAGAACTGCACTACATGCACATGTGGTTATACAGTATGCATAAATTGTGCCTTTATGTTTAACTTGTCTAATCAGCTCACCATATCAAAACTTAATAAGTAGCTGCTTCTCATTTAAAGGTCTAGTAAAACTGCAATTACTATGGCTGTAAGATGCCTTGTTTCAAAAAGAGCATTAAATAGTTTTATAGATATGGTTAGAAGCACTTGTGTAGTTGTTTTTATGAAAGTGAATGAGTTCATTAATAACAGGAGTCAGAGACAGAAATCTAAGTTGGGAGCTGGGAGAAGTGTTGTGCCTTTGAATCCCTTCTTTACAGATTATCCTTAAAGTGTAAGCCATTTCTGCCCCCACTCAGAAAACCAGGCATGAGTAGACCCAGACAACACACCTGCAGGGGATGTTGTGGCAGCCACCCCTCCTCTGGGGGAGACTGAAGGTCTGATTATAATTTCTACCTAGTTTCCCACCAGAGTTAAAAAAAAAAAAAAAAAAAAAAAAAAAAAAAAGTTAATTGTCTTCAGTGAAGTTATTCTGAATGTAATTCTGTGATTCTGTAACTTCTTTACCAAAAGGGTTGTTAGGCATTGGAATGGGCTGCCCAGGGAAGTGGTTGAGTCACCATCCCTGGAGGTCTTTAAAACACATTTAGTTGTAGAGCTTAGTGATATGGTTTAGTGGAGGACTGTTAGCGTTAGGTCAGAGGTTGGACTTGATGATCTTGAGGTCTCTTCCAACATAGAAATTCTGTGATTCTGTGATTCTGTAATTCAAAACCACAACCTGAAGCCTCTTTCACTCAGTGAGTCGGTATAAAGAAAAGAAGTCTTACAATACTCATGAACAAATGAGCTCTGCATCACACCATGTGTGCTGAGAGACTGGCACTGCTCTTCCGCTGTGGTGACTGTGAACAATACACCCCAGCTCCATAGGCATTGGAGCATCTTTCCATTTGCTTCAGTGGGTTCTGGGTCCTGATCTCACAGAGACCCATCTTTCTTTTCCCTCCACAGCATTTGGAAAACAGGTACCCTGCCCAGCTGGATTCCAGTCCCCGCGTTGCCTCCTCTTCTACAAACTCCTGAGGACAACCCAAAGCCAACAGTAAGACCAGAGCAGAAAACTTCCCGTCTTCAATGGACCAAAGGGAAGTGATCATTTTAGATATTGGTATCCTAAATTAGACTTCTCTCTATCTCTACAGACACTGTTGGCCAAATCTGTACATTTTTTAAGATGTATTTTTTGAAAAAGGAAATCTCAGATTTACTGTAAATGCAGACAAGAGAGGAAAGAGCAGATGGGCAATGTTTAAGTTACAAACCTAAGGGAAGCTTTTTCATACAAAACTCTTAAACTGCAGCTCTTAAAATAAAGAAAGATTTTCTGTTTTCCACAGTGACTCACTAAACCTTTATTTAGACAGTTGGTAAAAACACCACATCACATAATTCACTGTTTCTTTTTTTTTCTTCCTTCTCCCTCTCCCCCCTTTTGCTCAGCTGCAGTTTAGAACTATGATGTTTTTCCTTGTAAAGGAGGGCAGAAATCTACATTAATACGTTTTGCCTTTTGCCTTTTTTTATTATTATTTTTTATTTTTTTATTGGCAATCTAAATGTAGTTTGGAGTGGCTAATATTCCTATTCAGACCCACAGCACAGCACCCTCTGGTGCGCATATTAAACAGGAGGATTGTTATGGGGATTTTGTTCAGTTTGTGGTAGACATTTTTCAGAGATGAGTTTTCATACTCGTTCAGAAATGTAAAACCCAAAAGCAGGACCCGAAACATAATGATTTGGAATAAATAGATCATCTTACCCTTCCAGCAACTCTTTCACCATGCTTCTTGCAGGAGCTCTAGCTATTTGCAGAGCTGGACAACTTCCTTTCCACATAACTGGTTCATGATGATTATTTGTCCCCAGAAAGGCTGCTAGTTGCACAGTAACTGCCTTTTGCTCTCAGGCAACCTGCTGCTGGGTGATAATGAACAGCCTCGTTTCCCACCAAAGCCAGTGGCAACTGAGTGGCAACTGAAAACACTCAGATTTTGGGAGCAATGCTTAAAACCAGCGATGGATTTTCATGCAGTGGTGTAGAGTTTTCTCTGGGCCAATAGTTATGGACTCCATGGGAGTTTGCTGGCTGATTGCTGCTAGTGTGATCCCAGGAGGTTTAAGCATCCCAGGTTTATTGGGAAACAAGACAAGGGTATAAGTACTTCACCACATACAGCATGTATATTACGCCTTTTCCCCTGTAGTAGAGGCAGCACTGCTCAGTGTGTAGCTTCGAGGTCTCAACTAATGGTCTCTGGGCCTCTTTCCCACACAGCTGTGTGTTTTCTGCTGCTCCACATTTAGACCCAAATACTGCCACAGATGGCGGAGTCCAACAGCTGAAGACAAGAGGTGCACGTGAATGTCTAAGGAGATTGAGTGGCCTGTGGTCATCTGACAGTTTTGTACACTGCCTGTTAAGCAATTGGATGAAGACTTCCAACAGCTCTGACAGGAGCCACATGGGCCTGATGGCATTTAGAAAATATAGGAAATACAGAAAGAAAGGAACTTAAAGGAATAGTTTAAGCAAGAGATAGTCTTACCTGAAGGAATACCAGCCTGATGGAGTGGGTTAGTAAAACATGAAATCTTTTTTAAAGGGAGATATTTCACTAGGAAAATAGCAAATTTTCACTGGGTCCCATTTGGAAAAGCTGATAAGATTTCCCTGAAGCTTGATGTACTCTCCTCTTCCTTGTGAAATGCCACGCTCATTTGCAGAAATCATCAAATAAAAAAGGTTCCATTTCTGGGTAGAACATGAATATTTGTGGTACTAACATCTGAGGTGGCCTTTCATTTTACTAGACCAAAAGCAAAGAACAGGAGGAATTGTGCCAGTCTAGTGGTTAAGAATCCTTACAGCTTCCAAACCACACAAGGCCTCATTTGTGTTGTTTGCATCTATTTTTTTGTTAGGGTTGCTCCAAAATAAATAAATAACTCTCTCCTGCAACAAAATAAATGAATAAATAAATAAATATCTCTGTCTCTTTCTTAAAAGTAGCATATCCAGGAGATGAGGCTTTTATGAACCACTGCATGTCACATCTCCCATTGGTTTATATTTCCCAAGATGCTTTGATATCATTCTCAGCATTTCAGAGAAGTTGCAGGTAAAGGCTACAGATAAGAAAAAGTGACATAAAGTCATATTGACCTGAATTGCTGACAAGCAGCAGGATAAGAAATCAGAATCCATTCAGTCTGTAGGTAACTAAATTCTCTCACATATGGATACCTCTTCTGTTTCTCTCTTTGATTACGTAAATTATCATTCATTTTATTTTTCAGTAATTGTTATTTTTGAAGATGACCTGCTCAGAATTGATGAAAGATCATGTTTTTTCTTTCTTTGACATTCAGCCAATTTCTCCTAAAACTTCATCTCTCTTCCGAATGGCTCAGTCTTCTTCATCTGGTCCTGTGCAGCCAAGCCCTCCTGCCCACTCTCGCACTTTTCCCCTGGCCTTGGTGGGTAGCCTCACAGAGTGAGTTTGAAGAAGGACGGCTGAGACTGATGGGGAGTTAGGAAACATTTAATCTTTATGTAGCTGAAAAATAAATGAGCAGCAGTTTCTCATAGTTAATTAATAGCATATGCTTCGCAAAGTGAAGTGTGTCTTATAGTCGAGTCTCTGCTCATACTGGCTTTGCAGTGGTGTGACTCCAAATGACTTCTGTGGAGGCACTCCAGATTTTTCACAGGGAAAATAGACTCAGATCCAGTGAATGGAAATTAATGTTCATGTAAGGTGGTCCAGCTGACCATGCTGTTTTCATTCAAAGTACCTAAATGCTGAGTTCCCAGAACCAGTGCCCGAAAATGTGGAAGTGGGTTTGTTAAGTGTTTCTGGAGAAATTGGAATAAACCCAATATTTCCCTAAGAATATTTAGTCTTCTTTTCAGCACTGTGGGAGGTTTAGGCTGCTGCTTTGCACATTTTTTAAGTGCCTTTCCCTTTGAGACACCTAGGGCAAAGGCCTCAGGCACTGATATTATCTGTTTTCCTAAGAAAAGTTTTTTTCCATACCACATTAAAAAAAAAAAAAAAAAAAAGTGCTTCTGTGGATTGCTAGTGAATGCCATGGCCTGTGTTTGTGTGCCAAACTCCCACTGTCATCACCAGAGAGCTGCATATAGAGTAAGCCTAGCACATAAAATACAGATTCAGGAAAAGAATAAGTCATACAGGGCCTGTAACCATTCAGAAGATACCCAGCTACTCTAGTTGTGGTGGGCAAGACAGGAACTGGAATAAAGCAGATGGTGCAGACAAAGAGTCTACAAAACTGAAGGCTAAGAGAAGACATACATCTGTCTTCTCTCAGAGTTAATTTTGGTATATGCATACTTAATTATATAATTTATTTATTTATTTATTTACTCCCATAGTGCTTTAGAAGTGGTGTGCAGGATCACTTTGCCAGTTACTGAAAAAAGTGCCTAGAAAGGGCAAAACAGTGAAAAATGTTGTGCTTAACACTGCATGGTAAGTCATACAGTAGTTGAAGCCACTTAGAGCAAAGTACACTTCCCAGGTATGACAGGCGGGTGTCAGGTTAAAAAATGAGAACTGTTTCTTGCACCACCCCAAGGGCTCTGATCTACCCTTACAAACAGTGAGTGCCTGTCCCTATGCTCACAACCTCACACACAAGTCCATAGCTGGAGTTGCCATGCTGAGCAATGAAGACCCATGGGAACATCTTGGTCCTTGTTGCCTGCAGGTTTCATATTCACCACCTTCTACAAAGGAATGGGCTGGAAGGGCCCACAGGCTGACATGCCCGTCATGCTGACATGCCTCCCTCCCTGTGCACAGTGCCACCTCTTCCTTTCTGAGTGGAGATTTCCAGGTTAGTGAAAGAGATTGTGCCTATATTTACTCATGTTCATCCCACTAATGCTGTAGGGCATATATTGACTTGTCTAGGGATCCTACCAGCTGTCTTAGGTTGCTCTTGCCCCCATCTCCTAACCCAAACATCCAGATTTCGTGGTTTAGTGTCTTTCTGTATGACATACCACCTAAGAAACTTGTGGGTCTTCAGAGCAAACATCTGAGTTCCCAGAACTTGGATGGAGATCAGCTGTGGTTCAACTGAAATCTGGAAATCTTAGAGGGTCTTAGTTCCAAAGCCTTTTTTTTTTTTTAAGAAAAAAAGTGACTTTTCAAGACGTGCTTAGCAAACAAAAACAGTTTGTCCATGGGATATTTTTTTTTCCTCTAAGATGTGTTCACCTCTGAGCAGGTGTTATGAGCTGAGGCAAAAAAAAAAAGGGAGTGACAGCATCTGGAGAAAAGGACAAGAAAATGCTGCAGACTTTTCTGTTGGCTGGAGAGGTAGAGGTAGAAATATTGAGCAACACCACACCAAAACCAAAGCAAATCAAAACAAAAATGTTGGGAAAAAAAAGGCACTTCTAGTATAATATTGTCTATTTTACAATTGACCCTCTTTACTAACTGATTTCATGTTTCTTATTCCTTTCTTTGGACATTTATTAAGTTTCTCTCAGTGTTTATCTGTGTGATGACTTGCACTGGTTTTATCTGAGCGTGAACTGATTTTGCTAAATCACTGCAAGCTGGATGCTTTTACTGCAGTTTGTACCATTTTTATTTCTGTTTGCTCTAAATTAATTAGCACCAGTGTCAGGCTAGAGCAAAGCACATCATTCTTAAAGCACAGTAAGTGTCCGCTGGTTTAACTCAATCAGTACAAATCTGTATGCACCTGATATAACTGCAGCCACAGTGGGCTAGACCAAAATCCCAAATCAGGCACCTGGAGAAGGAGTATTGCTCACCCTGCCCCAGAATACATTTTTTTGAAGGAAGCAACCCCCTTTTCTCCCACATCTCAAATATGCTGGATGTCTCAAAGTCCAGGTGGAGACCAATGACAAGTGGTGTCCTTCAGGGTTCTGTACTGGGGCTGATGTTATTTAACGTCTTTGTTGATTACGTGGATAGTGGAATTAAGGGCACCCTCAGCAAGTTTGCAGATGACACCAAGCCTGGTGGTGTGGTCAACACACTGGAGAGAGGGGATGCCATCCAGAAGCACCTGGGCAGTCTTGAGAGATTGGTCTGTGCAAACCTCATGAAGTTCAATGAGGCCAAGTGCAAGGTCCTGCATCTGGACTGGGGCAATCTCAAACATGAATACAGGCTGGGTGACAAGTAGATAGAAAGTAGCCCTGAGGAGAAGGACCAGGGGGTACTGGTGGATGAAAAATTGGACATGAGTTGGCAATGTGCGCTTGCAGCCCAGAAAGCCAACAATATCCTGGGCTGCGTCAAAAGGAGGTCAAAGAAAGTGATTCTTCTCGTCTATTCTGCTCCCATGAGACCCTACCTGGAGTACTGCATTCAGCTCTGGGGCCCCCACCATAAGAAAGACATGGACCTCCTGGAGTGAGTCCAGAGGAGGGCCACAAAAATGATCAGGGGTCTGGAGCACCTATTCTACAAAGACAGATTGAGAAAGTTGGTGCTGTTCAGCCTAAAGAGAAAAAAAGCTCTGGGGAGACCTTATAGTGGCCTTCCAATACTTAAAGTGGGCCTACAAGAAAGATGGGAAACACTCTTTATCAGGGAGTGCAGTGGTAGGACAAGAGTTAACGGTTAAAAGAGGGTAGTTTTAGACTAGATACGAGGAAGAGATTTTCAAGATGCGGGTGGTGAGGCACTGGAAAAGGCTGCCCAGAGCAGCTGTTAGCGCTCCATTCCTGGAAGTGCTCAAGGCCAGGCTGGATTGGGCTTTGGGCAACCTGGTCTGGTGGGAGGTGTCCTGTCCATGGCAGAGCGGTTGGAACTGGACGTTTTTTATGGTCCCTTCCAACCTAAACCATTCAGTGATTCTGTGGAGGGAGCTGTGGCATGCCTGTGGGCCTGCCACCACGTCATGCATGCCCCAACCTCCCAGGACCTGCAGCTGTGGGGGGCCAAGGAGCACCAAGGTCACTGTTGGCCACCGAGGAACTTGGAACAACTGGGGGCAGCTATGTTGCTGAAACGGTGTTTCGAGATATCGGTTGATTGTCAGACAGCCACAGCATACTGCACAAACCTTTCCTCACTCCCTGGGCCTCTGAGCACAAGTCTTTGTGCTGCCAGGGTACACAGCAGGAGCCGGGAGGAAGAGGCTTGGTTGCAGTCAGCTGTTGGGTCACCATCACGCAAGGAGATAGATGGAGTGCATGAGAGTCTCCCTTCCTTTCAGCAAACAGGCAGCACTGCCTCTGCTGTGCCAAGAGGTATTTGTTTTACATTGCTGTGGCATAAACCTTCAAGATCCTCATGTGTTATGTCAGAAAAATGAACTTTATTCCGTACTTCCAGCATCTAGCGACGGTATGAGGAGGGAGCGAGAGCAGAGTAGGAAGCTGCTATGATCTGATGGAAGAAAGCTGTCCTTTCCCACCCCTGCAGAGCCTTTGTGAGCTACTGGGGACTGCCACCTTCCTGGTGTCACTGCAGGGACCAGCAAGACAGGCTGTGCCTAGCCCAGGGGATGGTGGTACTGGGAAGTGGATGCCGTTTCATTCATGGAAACCATTCCAATGATCAGGCTTCCTGCACCTCCACCATGGGACTGCCATGACACCTGGGTGTCAGCATCACCCTACGCAACAGCCTACACACCACCATCACCCCAGTTTTGGGAAGAGTGGTCCTGCCACCTTGCTGTTGTCTCTACCCCAGTGTTCATGCACCTGCACCTCCAGTTTGCCCAGGTGCTGTGCTGTGGCTGCCTCGTGCCTTGTTTCTTTTTTATTATGATTTTTTTTTTTCCTCAGATAACGCACTCACTACTCACAGGAAGAAAAGTAGAAGCTTTCCACGAAAATCTCAATAGCTCCAGCTGTTTATCCAACAACAGGATATGGATTTTAAACCTGCAATATATATATATATTGTAGTGACATAACTGTGAAGGGAAAAACAGTTTACTCTCTCTGTTTTTTATTATATGTAATCTCAGCAGGCAATCAAAAGGTATTCACCCACCACGGGGACTAGAAAACAATATATCTGTGTTCTTATCAGACACAGGCATTAGCTCATGGGAGCCCAGGGGTTACCCCTCCCATAGCAGCACTCAGATTTGGCACAGATACTGCCTGTACAAACATGGACTTTGGGGCAGGTTACCCTTCCTACTCCTTTAAAAAAATGTTTTGCCCGGTCTCAGGGTCTTGGACAAAAGACTTTGCTCTGGGGCCTGATGATAGCCCATACACAGTCCCATATTACAGCCCGTATTGCTCTCTGCTCTCATGCAATGCAGCTTTGCTGGCCTTGCAACAACATGCTTGAAGGGGGCTCTTGCACAACATGCTTTGGTGTTTATTCTATTTTCCTTTCGAACCAAACACCTGCATTTTGGCCTTCTAATGTTTTAAAAGTATGCCTTCCCCTATGAAATGGCTTGGTGGTATTGCCATGCCAAATTATTTCTGGTTGTATTGATAGGGAAATGCAGGGTCTCTTTATGGCCAACCAAGGAAGTGTCTGCAGCTGGCCTCATTGAACAGCCATGTTTGACTTACAAAGGGCTTCAGGACAAATGGTTTGACAATGTCAGGCTGTGAGCTCCATCTCAAGGGTAGCACTCAGGCTTGAGCCTGGCTATAGCCACTGGCCTTGGCTCCATGGGTTTTTGCCCATGCTCCTGTGCTCAAGGGAATGGGATGGTTGATGGAGGAGGTTAGACATGTCTCTAGAGACCTCCTCTGCAGACAGATGTAACACCAAGGTCAATCAGGCCCCCTGATAGATGCTCTCTTCAAAGAGATGGGCACCAAGAGCCATCACAGGCACTTCACAGGTTCTGAGCACCATTGCTGGGAGTGGCTCACCTCCCTTTACCACTGGGAAATGGTGTCTGGACCAAGTCTTTGGCCTCCAAGTCAACATACATCATTGCGGGACATCAAAGGATACGTGGATTCACAGATCAGCACTTTCATCGGGATGGCTTCATATCACTGGATTGTAACCTAGCCATAAAGCTGCAATCACTTCTTCAAACAATGCATTCATTGAGTGTGTTTCAAAGACTGGCAGATCTGGCTGGCAGAATGGGGTCCCATATATGAATTACAGTCTTTACTTTTTTCTTCCAGAAGTTTTCAAGAGTGCTAGTGACAGAAGAGGAAGGGAGGGAGGCAAATTAAAAACTTTTTATACATTAGGAAGGTAAATGAAGCAAGCGAATGCAAAGACAAAGAGATGAAAGTCATATTTTATGCTAAGCATCATGCAATAGCTTCTTATTGGTGATAGGTGTACAAAATAAGACACCAGAAGCCAATGAAAGAAATGGTTGCTAATACTCTGTCTAGAAATCATAGTTAGCACTGTGACTTTCTTTTTTCCCCCCACTGATTAAATTATTTATATCAGAATACTTTTGTAATTTGAGTCTGTCAGATGGGAGCTCTTTTATATATAAATATATTTTCCCTTTCCTGCTTTCTAATTAGCAAGGTACAAAACAGAACAGTATTGTATTACACAGGCGGAAAAGTGACATTGTCTGGAGTGCATTGTTTTGTCCCGATTCCCAACAAGGAGCGTTGTGATACGGCGCTCTGAAAGCACAAACTCCCCTCCTCCCAGCAGCTAAAGAGTTAAAGAGATAGATCAAAGAGAAAAAACGAAAATATTCCTTTCAGTCTTTGAAACACTGTTGCCACCATGGAGAAGAGTAGTAGAAAATTAATAAGGTGGTGTTGGAGCAGATGCATGACCTGCAGTATAGTACAGAGGGCAAGAGTTCAAATATAAATAAATATGTATGGCTGTGCTATGTCTTATTAGATAAGAGTGCTGTCTCGTAAGCAGTTTAGGTGCAACGAAGTGGCATCTGTAGTACTTGCAAGATGAGGAGCTGTACCATAAACAAGCAGACTGATTAAGCTAGGGATTTTCTAAGAGGCCAGAGAGAGCTGGGAGTGAGACTTGCGTTTCATTTCTCTGGGATTAAAGTATGGGGAGCTGCGGGGGAGAGAGGGCAAGACTCCTTCAGGAATCCCAGCACGGTCATTGTCAACTGCGAGGCAAGGCTGCTGGGCTCATCATCAGAAAAATTTCCCCATGAACAAAAGTCCCATCTGTTCTTGTGGCAAAGTTAAAACCCCATCCTGCAAGGGTGCTTACTGTCCTCAGTTTCCATTTCACAAGGTCAAAACCTCCAAAAAAAGTCCTGTAAGACAGCACAGAGGTTAGGAGATGCCTTTCGGACCCAGAGCTCAAGTGTTCCAAAGACAGCAGTCATCTGGGCCTGATGAGAAGCTGACAGCTGGTGCAGACTCCAGCCTTTCCCAAGATTGTTTGAGGAAGTTCAGACCCTTTTGCGGCCAGAGCTATTTCCGATAAATCTGAGAAAAGTCATTTCACAGTCATTTCTATTTTAGAACAGTCATAGGCTAATTTGGAAGTTATATTAAAAATTATAGAGATTTTATCACAATTAAAGCTTCATGATTATCTAATTTTTTTCTGGCTGGTGGACTCACTTGGAAAAAGAAAGTAAGCATCATTTGAGATTGAACTGAGCAGATTAAAAGTACTCTTAAAAAAAAAAAAGTTTGACAGACAAAATATAGATTATCATTATTCATCACTCACAAATAAACTTCATCTCATTTTTTTCCACTTGAGTTGAATTTCCCCACAATTTTTCAGCCAAATATTTCCCAAATAGTTCCAGTGACCCAAAACAAGCATTTTTCACAAGATGAATTTCTCTTTTACAGAGGTTCATTCATCCCAAGGTGCAATCCTGGAAAGCCATGGGCTAGGCTTGTCAAGTAATTTGGAAACAAATGTAGGCAAAAGATTGAGTCAGCTCCACACAAGCTACGACCCTTCCCACTGTGCCTCACTTTTGTAGTTTTATAGAGGGGGATTAGTGACATCAATAAGCCACAGAAGTAAAGCTCGCGTGGTTTGTACATGTCACCAGAACCCCTACAGAAAAACGTAGCTTTATAATATGTACAATTTCGGTTTAGTTTATTATTTATAATACCTGGGTACCAACAAAAAAGCTCAGACACTAATGCAAAGTTTTTAATTTCTTAGTGCGTTGACATCATTTACTGTCTTTCTCAATGTATTTTTATTTGTTTGATCTTCCATAAATTTTTCTCTTTGTTCTTCAGATGGAATAGCAAATCTAGTTCATTCTGAAGACACTCCACTGCTATAAAGTAGCTGAAACACCTTTAAAAATTTAGAGTTTTAAGTGTGATATCATGTCCCATGAGAATATTTGTATCATTACAGGACACCATATCACCTTGTTCCACAGAAATCAGAAAATACACTAATTTATTAGACTAACTCAGCTATCTGCATTATTTTAATGTAGACAATTTGTAGGAGTCAAGAAACTAAAAAGTCTGTTCTTGTTCTCATTCAACATGTGAGCTCGACTTCACCAGCATTTTCAAGGCTTTCTTCCTTTCTAACGCCTCAATATTGAGGCACCTAGGTGGAAGCTTTTAATGCAGGTTTCTGGGCATGGATTAAGATTTCTAATTTAGGGGCAACTGGTTTCATTGAATTTGCATCTTTCTTTCACCTTTATCTTACTAATAACTGGGCCCTTCAATGTTTCAAAGTGAGACTGGAGGCCATCACCATCTTTTCATAAGCCTGTGACCAGATCGGGCTCTGACCCTCCCAGAAAGACACAGTAGGTGGATGGGGGGGATTTGGGGTAGGGCACTTGGGGTCGGACACCCATCAGCAGGTGCTGGCTGGGACTGAGATGGAGGAAAGGGCTCGGCCAGGGGCAAGGAGAACAGGGAGGGTGTAGGAACCAAGGGCTGTTGTAGGGCCACCGTACATCCACAGGGGACATCTCAGCAATAAGATGTGCTGTTTGACTGAGAGCAGGGATGTGAGCATTGCCCTCCCTCACCATGTGTGCCCCAAACCCACTCCAGCTCCTCAGCAAGGATGGATGCCATAGAAGACACACAGTCCTGCAGACAACTACCTGTTTGGAAAGGAGATGACCAGCTATGTAAATCTTAATGTAATCCTTGCAATGACTGACTGGGAGTGTGAAATGACCATAAGAAATTTAATGAAAATCAGAGAATGTTCAAAGATGCTAAAAAAATGATACTGTCGTACCCTCCTCTCCTCTTCCTCCCTACACACGCCCACACAAAACTGAAAGAAAGCAATGCAGTATCAGTGACCAACAGAATTATGGATGAGAAAAGATCCCGGAAAACTCTAAAAGGAGCAAGAAAAATCCTGAAAGAGTTGTGGAACCATTGCTGGAGACAGCTCACAGAACTGCAAGTATTAACAAAGAAAGATCAGAAGTGTTGACTAGACACTTTTGTTCTGTCTTTGCAAGGAAGCTGGAGGGTGTATCTATCCCATCTGACGTTTCTGCAGGAGCAGAACATTTCTCTCTGCAACAAAGGAAGATCTGAGGCAGCACCTGCTAAAATTAAGCTTTCCCAAAAACAGCTCTATTAATTTGCACCCAGGAGTTTTAAAGGAAGTGGCTAAGGAACTTTCTGAAACACCCTCATTAATAATTCACAGATGTCGGGAAAATGAGTTAATTCTTGAGTCTGAAGGTCAGCAAACACTGCTCTAAAGGGAAAAAAAAAATACTGCTAGGAAGCGGGGGGGGGGGGGGGGGGGGAGGTAATATAGAGAAGTGGAAAGCAGCAAGCCTGACAGTTCCAGATACAGGTTGGAAGCAGGCTTTTAGGGTTATTGTAACAAAAGATGTAGAGTCTAAGAATAGATCTATATCTTCGTATGAAACAAAGGCTTGCTATAATAGGTGCATAGTAGTGGCTGTGAGTACTTCAACGAGGTTTAAGAAGTGAGGTTTTATAATCTCAGATTATCAAGGGTGTGTCCCTTGCCATGGGTGGCTGATCCTGAGGTGCCACTGCCCTGGGCTGTCCCCATCCCCAGGGAGGGTGCAGTGCTCCAGCCCCATGGGGCCACGCTGAACAGGGCACCCACGGGGATGTCCTCAGCACCCCAAAGGCCTTGTCCACACGTTTTCACTGAGACCTGTGTCAGATCTGGGGTCAGGAGGATGTTTCCCTCTGGCTCAGGGAAGTGAACACCTTTACCCACGTCCTGAGTGCTGCGGCAAGCCACGCAGCTGCTGCCAGGTATCCCCAGCCAGCGCGCGGCTGGGGTTTATAATCCTCACTTTTGTTTTAGAGGATCCACTTTCTTGCAAATCTAAACGGCATTTTTATTTCCAGTTGTTACATGATTCTTATTATAGTTCAGCACTGACGTCAGCAATAAACAATAATAGGATTGTGAACTATTGCTCTTTCTAATAAAATTATGTTTCTTCTCTGCATTATAAATCTAATAGCTATTACATCAGTACCCATAAATATATATCATTGCGTACCTTTTTAATATATACAGGGCATTGCATGCCCCAACAGAAAATAATCAGATTTTTTTTATAAGTTAGCCACAGCCATTATTAGATCATGAATGCCTAATAAGTAGAAGTAGAAGATATAATTAATGGGCAGTTTTCATATCATTTTCTCCTTTCAAAGGGGGAGAAAGAGGTGGGTTTTACCTGCTTTCCTTTCCCCTCTAAAGCCGCGGCCTCTATTCTGTCCTCAGTGGTTCTCCACATTTTTTCCACTTTCCTGTTTGAGGCTAAAAAAAAAATAAAACCCCTCTCCTCCCTGAGGAAGAGCCAAGGAAACAGCCCTTTCCTCCACCGTTTGGTGCTCAAACACATCCTTGAAGCCCCCATGGGCGAGTGCCCCCACTCCCTCCCACGCACCAGGGAAGCCCCTTGCCCTCTTCCCCGTTTTTTTTGGTGTTTCCCCTCTCTCCTTCAGCAAGTGCTCATCCATGGTCCTTGGGGAGCAAGAGCCCAAAGCTTTAAGGACGGGGCTCTTGTCCCAAGTGGGGTGGCGGTGGCAGTGCCGTGTCCCCATCCATCCTGGTGGCACCCCCGGGGAGCCCCCCGAGCCTTTCTGGAGTAGTTGCACCCGGCGGCACCCCAGGGCAGCGCGACATGAGCGCGGCTGTGATCTATGGAGGCGCGTGTGAGATCTGTATAAATAAGGCAGATCCCCCCCTCCGCCCCCCTCCTCCTCCTCCTCCTCCTCTCCTCTCTCTCAGCGCTGATTAATGTGTTGAATGAAACCTTTAAATGTTTGATTTCAAAGCAGAGGGATTTTTTTTCCCCCTTCTTTCCGCCTATCTGTAAAGAAGGGAAGAAAAAAAAAAAACGTGATCATGTGGGAAATGTTGATTTTAATGGAAAAATTGCATTGTGCCGACTTTCATAGAGTAGAAAATCCACAGAGTGAGACTTCAGGCTTGGCACCT
Source organism: Anas platyrhynchos (assembly GCF_047663525.1). Classification (NCBI taxonomy): domain Eukaryota; kingdom Metazoa; phylum Chordata; class Aves; order Anseriformes; family Anatidae; genus Anas; species Anas platyrhynchos. The sequence continues at coordinate 61,275,462 of NC_092588.1, read as the reverse complement.
GCTCCAGAACCTTCCTGATGAAGCAAAGGTTGTCTTCATTAAGAGCATTAATATTCATGCAGCATGGTAATTTTGACACAGAAAAGGTCTCTGTAACCTTTTCTTGTGTGAGAATTTTTTACTTCTCAAGGAAATTACAGTCCAGCAATGACTTAATTAATGCTGGGTTTCTTCGGCGGATTTTGAAGAGCTGTCAGTTTGGGCTTGCGGTAGCTGTCAAGCAGGGAGAAGGCTCTGGCTAGGTAGATTGAAGGGAGGGAGGGGAGACACCCAGCCCCAGCACCGATCCTGCAGCCGGGGTGGAGTAATGGGGGAAGCACGGGGGACACACACACACCTCCCACATTCGTTTTAATTTAGCAACCTGCTCTCCCCAGCGCTGGGTCATTTATTATTGGTATAAAGGACACAGCTTGAATTAATCCTCCATTTCTCACTCGGCTTATTTGTTATTTTTATTGTTATTACGACTATTTTATAATTCTCATTTTGCTCTCCCCTTCCTCCAGCAGTGCCCGTCCGCCGGCGTGGGAGCGTGCCGGAGGCGCCCGCCTGGAACGGTGCGCAGCCCCGGCTGCGAGCGTGGGGAGGAAGGAGAGGAGCATCCTCCTGCTTTTAACAAAATATTTATGTATATGCATATACATACGTAATCAGATAAAAATACTCCAAAGAAATGCGATCTGCTGCCAGAAAGTAACGGCAGCAAGCGCTATTATTTTTTTTTTTAAATCAAAGTTTACATTCTTTTCCAGTGGTGTCAGTCATGTTTGCAGGCAGGGCACTCAGAGGATGGTAGTGAAGAAAGCAGCTTCTGGTTTCTCCCTCTTTTTTGTTCGTTTTGATTTTTTTGCGGTGTCTTTTGGAGGAGATCCCGTTAGGATCCCTCCTTTTCTGTCGCTGCTTTCTTTTTCTTTCTCCAGACAGCTCTGATATGTCCCGGCCACCGTCCTGGGGCTGAGGCTGCTCTCAGGGCTGTGTTTTCTGTCTCTGTCCCTCCAGACAGCTCACCCAGGAGCTGCACCACCTCCTCCTCCTATCCGCTGCAGGCCAGCAAGGAAACCCAGCAGCAAGGAGTTAAAGGCGAATTTAACCAGCCAACACTCGAGACTCAAATCTCTCCTAGATGGCTTTGAAGAGAAGTTTTGTTCTTCTATCAAATATGTTCATGTAATCTGGGTTTTCTTTGGTAACAAGATTTAAAGTGTGCTTCTTCCACCTGCAAGTGAATGCCCTCTGATCCCGAGATGAGCCTCCCCCCACCTACAAAATTTGGATGTCTAAAGACCCTCCCTCCCAGTGCCAGGAAATACAAGAGATTTTTGATTTCTCCCTGATCTAAACGAGGCAGCGGTGTTACCAGCACCTTGTTTAAATGCTAGAATGCAGAAGGCTAAAATGAACGTTTAAATTATGTCCTTGAGGTATAAACATTTAGAACATTTTAAAAAGGGAGACAGCGTAAGAGATTCATTTCAGCCAGTGGTACCCCTTCAGCCTCTATTTGTTGTACTGCCAGAAGTGAAACCCCCATAATGTTGCTGATCCAAGTTCCTGGTTCACGTGTTGATGTCTTGAAGTTCAAAGAAAAGCTGCAAAGTCAGTCAAACTGTGTCTAATGGCACAAAGATGCGCTGAATGACACAAGTAACAAAACTGAAGGACATTCTACTGAAAAGCATACGTTATAATATATGTGTATAAATATACATATATTTTTAAATAACCTGTGCATCGTCTTCCATCCATTTTATCTGTTTTTTTTTTTTTTTATCCATTTCCCATTTAGTGTGGACATGATTCACTGGACTTCAAACCAGGGTACCTATGAAATGGATACCTGGAAAACAAAACAAGATAAAACAAACAAAACCACACAAAGAAGGCGACCGAGAAAAGGAAAGGCCTCACGTGCCCTGTGGCCACCTAGACATTCAGAATCCCTAAGGGGGTTTCCACCAGCATGGGACAATTTCTAGAGGACAACAACAATGAAGAAGCCCAAGAGTCATCACACAGAACGCTTCATCCCTATGGGACACACTGTGGAGTACATCACAGACACCCGTTTTGGAACATCTTCAAAAGGATTAATTTATGGCTTCACTGCTAAAAAGGGAGATCATAGTGAAATGTAACTGCTTCAGGCAAGGAAATTGGGTTTGTTGGAGGGCGGGTGAGGTGATCAGGCACTGGAGCACCACTGGGGCACTGGGAAGCTCCAGGTGCTGTTGCAGGTTTGTTCTACCAGGCACCGACTGCCTCACTCCCCCCTGCCTTCCTGGTGCTGCCCGGAAAGCCCCCGGAGGCAGATATACTGTGGCTACACCCAGCTGACCTCCCTTCCTGCTACCTTACCAGGGACAAGCCACATGTGGGAGGGCTTCCCCTGGCTTTTTTCCAATGTTGCTTTGCTGTTTAACACAGCACTAACTCACATTTCTTTACCTGCTGCTGCCCAGCTGTGTGCTCTCACCATGCTGCAGTACAGGAGAAGGGGTGGCTGCATCTGAGGGGACAAGGACCAACAACTAAAAATGCCTCCAATGATAATCATACCCAGTAACATTTGGATACAGGACGAGCATGCTCTGAAATTACAATTCGTCCCCAAAACCCAGGCACCTCCAGAAGAGCTGTTTTGCTACAAAGCAGTGATTTCAAGTGGTTTTCTTGGAGAGTGCTACTGTGCTCTTACCGTAATGAACTGTTTGGACTGGTGCAATACCCAGTGCTGCTTCAAAAACCTCCTTCACTTGCCTTCCCCGCACTAGAGAAAAGAAATGAGAACATTTTCCTGACCAAAATTTGTTATTTTTTCAGGTACCAAAGCTGTGCCAGAGTAAAATGAGGTTTTATTTATGCATGCAGACTGGAAGGATTGCCGCAAAGGGAATTTTCTAGTCCAGGGGACAAATAATAGGAGTTGTATTTCTTATCATCACAGCAAATGAAATAAATACCTAATATTTCTTCTGCCTAACAAAGTAAGTAATTAGCAGTGCCATAGTCAGGGGAACGTGCGGGTAAATGGAGCAATAATTGGGGTGATACAACATTTGCCCACTTCTCAGATGAGGGATAAGGAGCAGGCCGGCAAGTGAACCCGCATTTTATTTACTGCTCCAGCACTGGTAATTAGACAGCTTGCCGTAATGGATTAGCAGCAGCCAGTGACACCCGTTATCCCTGGCAGACAGAGCAGCGTGTGCTGCAGAAGAAGCCGTTAAAGGCCAAGAAATACAAGTGTGTAAAGGATAAGAATAGCAAGTGCCCTTCCCATGTCACGCTGACTGGGAGCTGAAAGCAAGCAAGAAAGCCAATCTTTAAATATGCCAGTTAATTTTAATGACATTGAGATTTTACTGACACGTCTGAAGTATTTTAAGTAATGTCAGAATTGTCTTACTTGGGAGAAACCTGATTTTTTGATGACTTTTTTTTCCATGTATAAGCCTCCTTGCCGTTTTATGGGGAAGCCCTCTATTTGCCCATTTTTAACACAACCATCTCTGCAGAGATATGCCCGTTGCACCCTATACACCAGCAATGGGCCTGCTCCAAACCCACCAGGGATACATCCTCCAGGCAGCCCTCAATGACTTGCTTGTCATGGGTGGAAGAGGCCGCACTGGGGAGGATGGCGGGCTGGCCAGCAGCACCTCCAGGCTTCTTGGGGATGCCTGTGGTGGTGACCTGCCCCATCAGCACCCCCATCTCAAAACCTGAGGCTGGCCTTTCAGGGATAAGCTTGGAGAGCCTCCCTCTCACCTGGCCAGCATGAGCATCACCATGGAAAGTGCAGGGACCTGCATCATCCCCAGGAAATGTTTGCTTGGTTGACTGTCTGGTGAGCTTCCATCCAGGGGATAAATCTCCTCTCATCTCCATGTCTTTCTCTGGACTGAACTCCAAGACGGTACCAACCTCTCCTCCAGCCCACAAACACCCCCAGGCACGCACTGTGCTGTGCTCATCCCAGCCGTGAGGTGGCAAGGGCTAATTCAGCAAAAAGCAAAGCCAAACAGGTGCCTTGCTCCTCTGAGCTTGGGCATTCCCTCTTAGGATCTTCCCAAGACCAACAGCATCATCCTCTTGTCTTCCCCTGATGCTTCCTGCAGCACATCTTGCTCATCTTATCTTTCTGGCCCCGTCTGAGAGCTTTTGCTCCTCATTCTGCCTGCCTCCCCAGCTCTGCAGCCTGGGCAAAAGACTCTTTCCCCAGCCAGCCTGCCTCCCGCCCACCCCTATTCCCCACTGCCAGTCGCTGTATCCTGCTTAATGGCATTACAGCCATGAAATATGATTTTCTTCCAGTTGGGAATAGGAATTTTGCCATGTTTTGCTGAGCAGCACATTTAGTATAAATAATTCCTACTGTTCACAGGCTCCCACTTTTATGTGAAGGTTTATGTTGAGCCCACAGCAAAGAATTTTAGGGAAAGGCTATTCATTAAGACCCTGCCTTACTTGTCTGTCACCTCCAGAGATCCCCCACTGGCAGACGGGGTCGTGTAATGTCTTATTTATACCAAGCTTTCCAGTAATTAATTTTCTCCACACCATTTTAGCACACACCTGATTTTTTTCTTCCTCATTTCTCTATTTGTGGTGCTTTTTGATTTTTCTCCCCCACCCCAAGTTGCTTGTTCTGATGCTAGCATGAGACATCCAACCTTTTAAAGAAATCATTCATTTTTTTTAAAGGTTGAACATGTCACGCTAAGTCGGTGCACCTAATATTAAATCCCAGCTGTTTCTTTTCAAGTTCTTGAATGCTGGGCAACTTGCAGAGGAGCTTGTGAGATCTGTGACCCCGGCATGGGATACTGCTGAGGGGAAACTATTTTTGAAACGTGAGTATAAACTAATGGTGTTTGAGGTTGGCATACACTTTGCTATACAGTTACCAGTTTAAAGGATCAGAACTAGAGTCAAGGAGCACTGGATTTGCCCCGTTAGGCCCTGAGAAGTACAGAGATGTCTGAAATAAGGACTGAATCCTCTTACCTTGTGTTTCTCCGCCCCAAGTTGGAGGATCACCTGAGGAGTGCAGGAAGGAGCTACGACGGCCTTGCTGCTTGCTTGCCAGTTGCTCCACGGGAGCTGTTCAAGTTTACGCCAGGTAGTGGGGTGGTCTTCACTGGGCAGCTGTCTGAAGTCACCTGCAACGACAGGTAGAGAGGCTGGAGCTCCTTCCCCAGAATATCCTGTGAGGACTTTGAGGGCTTTAATCCCTGCCCCCAGACAGTGCCCGTTGCCTCCTTGTCTCCCCAGCTTCTCATTGCCTTCTTTTGGTAACCAGAGCAGAAAAGAGCTACCAGAGGACTTCAGTGCTGGTGCTTGAGGTCCGTGGAAATGCAACCAACGTGATGTCTCCCCAGCACGCCTCTGCTCCCAGTCTCCCCACCAGCTCCAGCACCTCTGCACCTCTTGCAGCCTTTTCCCACCCGCTTGGTAAGAGCAACAGCACAGAAGTGCAGGAGTCTGTACCTGGCGTGAGGAGTCCTTGTCACAAACAAACCATCACGTCTGAGGGCCTCTCCGCAAGGCTCGGTGCAGGCACCCACCGCCATCCCGTCACTCAGGCAGCGCAGCGACAAGCGGTTAATCAGCGCTCCCTAATCAGGGCGAGATGGATTCGAGTATCTGCGCTGCGTCTTTTGCATATTCTATTTATGCAGCATCTGTTGCTTGATTTTGTGCGAGCACCACGGCTGCAAACACCGTTTTCGGTGCTGCTGCCTGCTGCTTCAGTCATTCCAGCCCCTGCCTTGGCTCCCAGCCCCAGCCCGAGTGGCTGGCCTTAGTGGCCAGCACTGACCCAGGCTGTGGGGTGTCACATCCCCAGAGAGCTTTCCTGTGAACTCAAGGGAAAAACGGAGCATCGCTGCTACCAAACATGGGTATGTGACACTGTTTTCAACACCAAAAAAAAAAAAACAAAAAAAAAAACAAAAAAACAAAACAAAACTAAATCATAGCACTTTTTAAGAAGCTGGAAAAAGATTGTGGCAGACTTAGGTGGCTGCGTGAGTTAGAAGACAAATGAAGGGTTGAGGCAATAAGGGATGATGGAAGAGTGGTCAAGGCTCGCCCTAAGGAGCCCAACCAACAGCACTGAGCAGATAGAAGTGAGACAAAAAGCGAAGGGAGGAGAGCTCTGGAAGTCAAGAAGAGGCAGCTGATAGGACAGGACATCCCAATGGATATGAGGAGCAGCCTCACCAAAGATGGGGAGGAAACTTCATGGTATAGAAGAAAGAAATGATGCCTGCCCGTGTGCAAGCATAATTTCAAAAAGTAGCTCATGTTTTTGGGTGCTGAGCTGAAGAGAGGATGGCCTAGGAGACCCCCAGGAGAACCCCTGGGCAGGGTTTTTGCAATGCCTTGCTGCTCCCACTGCCATGCCACCGGGACCAGTCCCACAGACACAGTGCTGTGCCATCCCCACCTGGCCCACAGATGCTGTTGGGCTGACTTTTGTGGGCCTTTAACCTGGCTTGGCCTCAGACATGGGCTGCCTTCGTCTGCCCTGGGATGATTGATACAGGCCCCTTGGTGGCACCACTAACCGTGGGCAGTGCGGGCTGCTCGGGTTCCCCTGTGCGCATATGGAAGAGCTTCAGAGTGTCAAGTCCAATACTGGATGGCAGTATCAGCAAAGGTGTAATGAAATTCACTTTATTGCTCCTTGAATACATTAGATTTAAGCCTGTGCAGAAGAGGGCTCAAGTCTCTGGGCCATTATTTGGTTAAAAACTTGGAGAAGTAATTTTCCCGCTTGTGCTATTAAGCATGTGGTTTTCTTTATTTTGAGATCTCACTTTGCCTGGGTCTATGTACATCCATATATCTCACAACACATGTATGGAAACCATACACAATAACAAAATAGCCTTATGTACTGTTAAGGCTGGTTTTAAAATTTACAGGGTACAACCCTCTTTTTTTTTTTTTTGTTGAAAAGAATAATTTTAAAACAGTTCCATATAGTTAATGTAGTGTTTGGCCTTCCATTAAAAAGATACTATTAAACCAGTCGCAGAAACACTAGCAAGTGAGTAAATGTTTAAACCACAAATCTCTCTGAACTCCTATGGGAAGGAAGGGGGTGGGGGGCTCTACCAGTTCCAAAATGGCAAGATCATATATCAGAGGTGAATAATAATGTGCAAAAAATATGTTTCAAGGAATAACACAAACTAGGAGAGGTGGGAGAGAAAGGATTTTAAGGGATGAAAAAGCTTAATGCCAGGAAAGATGGAGATTGTGTAAGTGTAGGGGAGACCGGCTTGCTGGAGGAGTGGGAGGAGAAACAGAAGGAGAGAAATAGAAATAGAAAAATGGAAAGACGAACAGAAACAAAGAGACAAAAATAGAAAGAAAAAGAAAATTAAGGGAAAAAAGCAAGAAAGCAGGAAAACTAGAGAGAGAAGAGAAGAGAAGAGAAGAGAAGAGAAGAGAAGAGAAGAGAAGAGAAGAGAAGAGAAGAGAAGAGAAGAGAAGAGAAGAGAAGAGAAGAGAAGAGAAGAGAAGAGAAGAGAAGAGAAGAGAAGAGAAGAGAAGAGAAGAGAAGAGAAGAGAAGAGAAGAGAAGAGAAGAGAAGAGAAGAGAAGAGAAGAGAAGAGAAGAGAAGAGAAGAGAAGAGAAGAGAAGAGAAGAGAAGAGAAGAGAAGAGAAGAGAAGAGAAGAGAAGAAAAAAGAAAAGAGAAAAGAAAAGAAAAGAAAAGAAAAGAAAAGAAAAGAAAAGAAAAGAAAAGAAAAGAAAAGAAAAGAAAAGAAAAGAAAAGAAAAGAAAAGAAAAGAAAAGAAAAGAAAAGAAAAGAAAAGAAAAGAAAAAAGAAAAAAGAGAAAGGACAAGACAGTGAATGTGAGCGGGGAGCAGGGTGAAAACCACCCTGATGTGGCAATGCAGAGGCCTCGCGGACGCGGTGTGCTCACAGCAGGACTGTATTTTCCATACACGAGACAGTTAAAAATTTGAACATAAGGTAGCATTTCCTTTATCATATCCCATAAAAATAGCAATTTGCTAAAGCCCTTGTAGCACAGTATGGAAGGTGGTGTATTTTACTGATAATGTAGAGATGACAGATAGTCCTATACTAGGAGGTTTCAGTGGTGTCTTGCTGTATAGCATAATAAATTGTGAGGAGCAGAGACAGAGGACAGTGCAAGCACTGCTCCACCTCCAGTAGCCAAATAATTCAGCCCCGGCTCAGTAATTATGCTGTGTGAAAATATGGGATTAATTAGACTGGTACACTAACACACTGTAGTCTCATTAAAGGCTGAACAGCATTTTCATAGATACTGCCACTTGAGCAGGGCTGCTGCTAATGTGAAAAGACAAAGTCTCCTCTTTTCACACTCCTTGCTTATTATCTTACTTAAGGCCACTTAAGCAAACTTCCAGAGGCAGCCTGGCAGAAAGCCCTTTGTGGGATTTATTTTGTTATTTTACCTGTATGCCAGGGAGGCAGGGGGAAAAAACACAAGGAAATGCTAACATTAGCAATAACTGCAAATTCTCCCTTTGCACCAGCTGGATGTTTTTCTTTGCTTCCTTCTTCTTTCTTATTTTTTTCTCTCACTCTTTTGGGGCAGGAAGGAGGGGGATGAGGAGGAGGGACATCACAGAGAGGGAGAGATAGAGGTTGTCCCCCATGGTAAGCCCCAAGCATTGGATTTTCATGTCAGGGTCAGGCTCTGGCAGGGAAGTGCTCCCTGCTGTCAGGCTGACTGGGGGAGCACGAATTCAGCACCCACACCGCAGCCAGACCAAGGAGACTGGTGTCTTTTGAACTGCAAGGTGATTAGCCAGCCAGGAGACGTAATTTATGCTGAACAGTTTCTGCCTGAGAATCTTTTATCTGCGGGGGAAAACCTCCTCCTGGTTACTCAGAGCCAGCAAAAAGGGCTCCGTCACCCAGCAAGTGCAAATGTTGCTGCACTTACAATTATGGCTTGGTGGCTTCTCAAAAACAGCTTGGAAGGAAAAAAAAAAAAAAAAAGAAAAAAAAAGAAAAAGGAAAAAAATCTGATGTAGGACACCGGCACTTTGCAGACAATGAAAATCACCATCGTCAGGACGCGGCCCCTGGGAGACAGCGGGTTTTGGAAAGGAAGGGTGGCTGTAGTGCAGCTTCACTTACACGAGCAGCTCCCCTCTGTGGCTTTGCCCCCATCTGGGGACATTTGGGGACCCCTCTGGTGCTGAGAGGAGCAGCTGGAGGGCGGTGGCATTGCCCTGCGGTGAGATGCTCACACGCTTCAGTGCTGGTGAGCGGCGGGGATAGAGCCCCAGGGGTGTTGGTGTACAGAGCGCGGCCTCTGAAATGAAGAGGTCTGCGCACAGACCTGCTTCCCCTGCTCCCAGGAGGGTTGATGGAGCAGGGAGAGGCTCTGCCACATATGCAGTGAGGAACCGGGGGGCCTGGGGGCGGGAGGAGAGACCAGGGCATCCTGATGGCAGCCAGCAACAGAGGCATCTGCGTAGAAAGACTGCAGGCTTGGAGATGCCTTTGAAACAGGCGACGGTAATATTCAAGCTGGAGAAAATAGCTGACGTTGAATAGACTGAAACCTGCTTTGTGGCTTAACAAAAGTGGGCAACAGAGAGAGGCTGACATGAAACAAGTCAGTTTGCAGCAGGCTCTAAGGTTAGCATCATTAGCAAAGGGGAAAAATGATTAGCAGTAAAAAGCAAGACATTAAAAAGAGATTTAAAAGGAGAGGTAGAGGGAGCTAGGGGATGGGAGGGGTGCTATATTTGTACCTGAGGAAAATAAAAGAGATTCCTCACAGACACATTTGAATTCTCCCTGCTGCCTTTGCACACAGAAGTTTTATGAATATTTACCTTTCTCATGGCTTGGGGAAGTATAAATTCTTTGGCATGGGCACTGAAACCTGAGAACAGTTTCTCCTGCCTTTATGCAGAGCATTCATAAGAAATCAGGAGCCAAGAGCATCCCAAATAGTGTCCCTCCTGCGGACAGGCACTTTCTCATTCACCTGCTGAGATGCAGGAAGACTGACACCCGGGGCTGCTGGAGCTCATTGGACTGGGCTGGGTTTGCCAGATACAGCTTTTGTTGGGTTAACCCGGTAGGACTCAGTGGTCAAGTCACAAAGCGATGTTAAGTAAGTTGTGCTTAGGTTCCTAGGTCTCAGGAGAGTGTTTGAAAGTGTCACCCCCGAGTCACTTCAGGTGGCAGCTGAGGGGCTTTGTCCTGAGCTGGGGATGGGGCATAATCAAACAGGGCTTCTTTCTTTGCACTTATGGGGAGCTTTAGCAGCATTATCCTGGGGACACGGAAAGGGAAAATTTGTTTCTGATACCAGGAGACTTTTTAACTGTGTCTTCTGGACTACAGGCATATTCAGGTTACAGCATCTTTACCAAAATCAGTGTAAAGGACCAGACTGGTGCTGGAGGGCTCATGCCACATGGCTGGTGATGTGTGGAGATGCTCTCCAGAACTGGGCTTGGCTGTGCAGCAGTGCTGGAGCAGGCAAATACTTTCAAGATTTACTTGCACTTCCTCTGAGTTTCATGTGCATATCGGAGAAGCTATCTGCATTGGCTCAGGCAGGAAAGATCACACTTTTGAGCCATATAAACGTTTATCCTTTCCCAGAGGATGGAAATGACAAGTAGGTTCCTCTCTTGCACTCCTGAGGGGAAGGCATCTTAGCATTTGTCCCATGGTGAAAGAGTGGATTTGAGTTTGGTGGCCAGGAGAAGCCGGCAGCACCTGTAAAGCTATCGATCACGTCTGGTGCACAGCCTTTAAATAGGGACTATGAGGTGACCCCAAATGCACTTCCACTGGTGACCTAAAACGGCATTTGTGTCCCAGTGTAACACCTCTGCCAGTGCCAGCGAGGACTCTGTTCATCCTGTGAACGGCTCCTTCCCTAAAATAAAGACATCCACAGCCCAGCCCTGCCAGCTGCCCTCCAGGAGATGAAAATGTCGGCTCCCCAGCTGCCTTGGCTGGGGCTTGTCTCACTCGCAGGCCCACGGTTCTGCTGGAGACACCTCAAATGCTTCTCGGCTGGAGAAGAGAGGAAAGCCAGGCCTCACAGCTGTGTGTTGAGTGACATGCAGCAGAGCGAGCAGTCGGTGTGCCGTGACGGCCCCACAGACCGTCGCACAACCTGCTCTCCCACCGAGCAGTCCCCATCCCATCACCAGAGGGGCTTAGGGCAGCCGTGGGGCTGCTCCCTGCCACCACTCCTCCCGTCCACCTTCCTTCCTCCTGCTCTCCAGGCCAAGGGGCCTGGCGGTGGTGTTGTCCTCAACAAGCCACATCAGGCTGGGTTCGCTATTTTCAGACGGGGAGGCCCAGAAGAAAAGAGGAGAGACGTGGCGGTAGTCCCTGCTCAGCAGGAGTGCCTACCTTTGTGGGAGCTCCCTCTTTCCAAACCAGAGCCCGTGAGGGGTTAAGTAGAGCCCCACAGGTCAAATCCTGTGTATCACCGGGTGCTGCCCTCTCATGAGTCACGGTGGCAGCCTGCTGTCATGGAGTTACGGCCACGGTGAGCTGTAAGCAGCAGTGGGTCACACAACAAATGTAACCGGCCAGGGCTGGTCTCTGCTCCCGCTCCTCTTCTGAGGGATTGCAGAGCTCTGTCCCCCCCAGCCGCCTAGCTCTGGTCTTTGTCTGAAAACTGAGAGGTGGAAGCGTGGTGCGCTAAATCCCGGTCCTATAAAAGCACTTACTTAAGCACACAGTTGTCTTTTATCTGCTGAACGAGCAAGTTGGCTCCAGTGTCACTACTTGTGGCCATAGCGTATGTGCCTGCTGAATTCCTGAATCTGGTCCTAATCCATCACACCGGCACGAGCCTTTGGAGACTACAAGTAAAATACTAATGGAAAGAAATATGGAAATGCAATTTTGATACACCGATGAAAGAAAATGAGTGCTGATTATGAGAGCTGTCAGCTCCATCCTTCTCTCATCTCGTGGTGTCTGTGTGAATAGAGAAATCAAATTAAAAATGCTTGAATGTGTGCAGGAGCTCAAAGGGGAACATACTGATCTGCAGATAAGGTCAGACACGGGCCCTCTGGTTTTTCAGCTGGGGAGGGACTTCAAATGTGTGTACATGAGGGAGCGAGCATCTCCAACACTGGCAAAAAGGGGGCCCTCTCTTTGTTCTTACTCATGAGAGATACGTTTTAAAACTTAGATAACGAAGACCAGCTGCCACGGGCACCTATAGACAGCACATCCTGGGTGATCTGTCACCCCCAAATAGCCTCTTGTGAGGGGAGACGGGATGAAAGGAGTGGCAAATGTCTGCTGATCAAAATCAGGCAGTGCCAGCACAAGGCATCCTCTGCCCATGGAAATCACATGGAAAAGGCCCACTGGTGCGCCTGAGCCCACATCTGTGGAGAGCAAAGAGGGCCCCGATTGCCCCTCTGAGACAACAGGTTTTTTGTTAATAGCATCAAGAATATCCATTACACGGATGTTAACATTTCCCCCAACTTCTTTATCCAACTTTTCTGTCTCCCGAGAGCATTCAGACTAGAGAAGTATTAAAATATCATTTTCTCTCTGTGTCCCTTGTTATTTTTGCATTTCATCTTGAGGCCCATCGCCGTTACTTAAAGGGAAGAAATAGGCTTTTGACTGGAATAATGACAATTTGGTGGCCATCATTTTGCTCTGTTATGGATCTATGCCTCTTTCTGTTATACATGAATTCAAAGGCTGGTGCTTAGATCTTAGGCAGGATAAAGCCAATGTTTGCTTCAGAAGAAATTTCTTTGTGAAGAGTACTTTTTTTTTTTGTAATCATAGAATGACATATTGGTCTTGGGTTATAAAAAGAATTTTATATTTAAAAAGCTATCTCTGAGCTATGTGCTCCTTGTACTCAGCTATAAGCTAAGCAAAACAGAGAGAGAGAGAGAGAGAGAGAAAGGAAGGGAAAATGAATTAGCTTGAACTTTTCCTGGGATAAATATGGCCTGATCTTTTAAATTCGGTTCATCCAAGCAATCTCGCTGAAATCAGTGGGGTTTCCTCCATGATCTTGGAAGCAGCCCTTGGCTCCATATGGCTCAGCAATAAAAACTGCTTTCAGTACATTAAATAAACTTGACTGGAACTAGAGCTGAGACTCAGCACAGCACCCAGCTTTCCGCTACTATCCAAAGGGAGCACGCTTGGTGGTGGCACCGGGGCAAGGAGCCCCATGCAGATACCCATCCCTCTTCGGGGAATGCTGTGAAGACGGATACGACACTGCCCACAGCTGCCCTCTGCTTGCCTGGGGCTCCTGGCCCCAGTGATGTGCCCCTGAGACACCTCATGACTTTTGGATGCAGGTCACCGGGCCACCAACACTCCCACCATACCCAAATGGCTGACACAGAGAAACACGTGGGGAAACGGCTCCTCTCGGTCCAAAACGGTGTCATTGATGTGATACAAGCAAAGCAGCGAGGGACGAGCTGGTCTCTCATCTGCCTGGAGTTGTGTTGAACGGGGAGAAAGAGGGAGAGGGTGCGAGTGAATGAACGTGTGCGTGCGCAGCCGGCGCAGCACGGGGCGGGAGCTTGCCTCACTCCCTCCCTGCCCTCAACTCTAAACATTTCTTTGTATGGGCTTCAGATCATCTGCTTTTCACAGTCGTTGGAAACTAGTGGGAAAACTGAAGCCTGATTGTGACTGGAAGCTAATGTAGTCTACATGCAGCAGACATCTAATATGGTGTTATTTATTCCCATAGATCTGTTTATTTTGTTTTCAATTTACCAAACCCTGTGACACATTCCCAAAGGTGCCTTGTTGTACAATACGTTGCACACAGTAAGATATTCAGCCTAATTCACTCTTTGTTTTGTTTCAGTTCAGCTGCATGAGGGCACAAATGCGTCTGTGTTATATCTTCTCCTGTGACTGATGTTGCAGACTATTGCCATAGGGTTTTGTGAAATGGGATCTTAGTTAATCTAGGGCATTGTCTTTGTAGTGCTAAATTCTTATTTGCAAACATAATGTTCTGGCATCAATGCAACAGGGGAACATTAGTGTTCTTTTTTTTTTTTTTTTTTTTTTTTTTTAGTTTAGAAGAGACTGTATGTACGTGTTTTTAATAAACTTCTATTCTGAGGCTTTTTTTTCTGCCTATTCTGCATTTGATCTGAGACATTTATAACACATTGCATCATGTCACATTGATGTCTTTAGCCAGTCAAGCCAAATATTCATAAATCCCATGTGCCCAAATAGAAAATGTACAATGCTGAGGAGAAAAGTACCTGATATTTTTTAAAGCATCCAAAAGAAGGCAATTCTAGCCTTTAAGCATACATGACACACATGCACATGCCCACTCTCAGAAAAGACTCTGAAAAAGTGCTCCGTTTATAGCTTTTCCACAGCCTGGAAGGATGGTATCGCTTATAAACCAATGGCTTTTCTTTGCACTTTGTTGAAAGCTCCATGTTTTCATTTTTCTTGTATTTCAGGAACGTATTGTTATGCAGTGTGCTGGGGTCTCGGTCTGAGGAACTGCAGCAGAATCAGGAATTCCAAATTGGATGCTATTACACAACTGTGGTGCAGATAAAATTTGATGTAAACAGGATCTGGAAGAGATTTGATGAGACTGTGAAAAAATGAAGATGGGATACAGATTCATTAATAAAACAGCCTGTGGCTAGTGAACATAAAGCCTGATTGATCACAATTACTGCAGTTCATAACAGGAAAAACAGACGTCGGAGGACATACACAAGGAAAAGTCAGTCTGACATCAGAACCGAGCCTCATATTATTTATTGGGTGGCAGCTACAGAAATCCAACCCTTGTTTGTGATGGGTATGTTTCCATAACGGCATTTAAAGCGGTTTAATTTTCACTTCAGCAAGCTTTCAGAATGATTATCTGAAGGGCTTTCTTAGAAACCTGCTTGGATAAAGAAAACAGATCTCCTGCACGTGCTTCCCCAATGTGCAGGCGTTTGTTTCTGGCGGAGCAGAACCCGGTGCTTCACTGTGAATTAACACCCAGAGTGCTCCGCACACGCAGACACTGCTGCACCACCAGCTCTTACAGCAGCAAGCTCTGCTCATCCCTTCAGAAGGGCAGCTGGAAAAGGCCCTGCGAGCTGCCATGTCCCTGATGGGCCAGCTCCTGGCTGCACGGCTGGGTGTGTGCATCGGGTTCGCAGCCATGGCTGAGAGGGCAGTGAGGGATTTCCTTGCAGGCGCAGTCAAAGCCTGGCTCCCCGCTTTGCACAAGCTCTTAGATGCCTGGTGGAGACATACCCACGCAGTATCATCGCTTGTATGTTTAATATCCATATGAGCTCCATGCTTCCTATGCAGAAATGATTTTATTTATTTTTGTTACAGTGAACCCCAAAGCCAGCAGGAACAGACAGAGGGCACAGATGGGAGATGTGGCACAGCTGGGAGAACAAACAGATGCTCTTTCCTGCCCAGTGCCCACACCAGCCCCTGCTATCCGGTTTGCGGGAACGCTGAGCACACTCATGGTGAGAGGCACCCAAGGTCACGATGAAGCGTTACAAGTGTGGTGTGATGCCAGGTACTTGGAGGTTTGGATAGATAATGTCTGTTAGCTCAGACGAGGTCTCCAAAATTGTTGCTCTGTAGTCTGTAGCTCTCTCTGAAAGAGGAAAAACATTTCCTCATGATACCTTAGTGGGGATAAAGGAGGATGGAGCCACGAAGGGCTGGGAAGCACACAGATACCAGAGTGATGAGTACCGGAAGAAATGTCCATGGGAAATGAATCTTCCTGCTTCTGGAGCAGGCTTTCAGTGAATGGCATGCAATACAATAGGCACAGGGCCACCCATTAAACCATGAAGACAAATTATTGGAAAGCTGTACACTGAGTGAGCCCCTGCACACCACCTGTGGCATGGCAGAGTGAGGGAGAGGAGGCTTGTGTGTCTGCTGAGGAAGCAGGAGCTCAGTGCTGGTTCCAGAAAAATGCTCCTGGAAACTCCTGCTCCCATTTACTCTAAATATCAGCGGTAACTGCTGTCCCTAAGTTTTATCATCATGGCTCCCATATGGATTTAAGGCAGCAATCTGAGCAGAAACACCCCAGACAGCATCTAGCTGCTCCAAGCCAAGGCAAACCAGCCGTCCTGGTGTTTTGGAGGCACCCCTCTAGGTTTCCCTTCTCCTGCCATCCCCATCAGCCGCTGCCAGCTGCTGGTGCCACTGCCTTCTGTTCAACGTGTCACAGCAGCCTCAGCCCCTCCACTGCCCTGGCAGGGGCTGGCGGTGGGCTTGGGACATGCACCTCTATCCAGGTCCCCAGGATTCTCACTGCTCTGACTCCTTCCTAATGTTCCAATAAAGCAGAATTAAAAACAGCTGAATGATCTTCATTTCAAATTCATGGGCAAGGCATACATATTGGAAGAAAAAAAAAAAAAAAAAGAGCAAGGCCAAAAGGATGGCCAGATGTCCCTAGCAAGGGAAAAATCCTCCTGGAGCTGAGCATCTGTATTTCACAGCTACCAAACACCAGCAGTCACCACCATATGCTAAGCAGGAAACACAAACCTGTTCCATACCCCCAGTGACAGAGGAACACATTGGCAGACTGAAGAAGCCTAGCAGGATTTGGGGGAAGGTCCTAAAACTCTCTCAGTGTAAGACATGTGCTTGCAAAGACCACATTTGCGACAGAAACCAGTCCTTTCTTTGCCCTGGTGCTCCTGTGTCCTGCCTGGGTGAGATGTGTCTTCTCTGCACCTATCTTCCCTTGTGGGAATTTCAAGGTGTCTGAAGCCTGTTCCTGACCTGGGGATCACCTGCAGCCCTACACTCGCTAAGGTCAGATCATCAGGGCAGCTACTATGTCCTGATGGCATGGCAGAGCCGGGTGAATACGGCCACGCCATTGCTCATCTGTGCCCTGTGCCCTGGGTGCTGGTGGGGAAGGAGCGGGGCTGCACTTGGCCTGTGGATCTTTGCACCAGGTAACTAACCGCACAACAGGGGTTTGCATGAGCTCTCCACATAAAACTCAGTGACTGGTAGTGGAGACATCAGGATGCTGCCCCAAGCTCACACCTTCCTGTTTGTTGGCTTCCCAGAGTGCTTGAGCAGATGTGATGTGCCCTCATGCAGTTGTGTTCTTCTTCATTATTCCTACTTGAAGCAACCCCCAAATTCCTGCTTGCAAAACAGGGTTACTGTTTCCTGAAAGCCAGTCCTGCCCCCAGTGCTGGGGACTGAAAAATCTGGGTAAAGAGAGACAAAAGAGCCATCACCTTTTCACGTTCTAACCTAAGAAAAAAAAAATAATGAAAAAATAAAAGTCAACAAGGCCACAAAATGAACATATCAAAGGACAAAACACTCCAAAACAACAACAAAAATCCAATAAAGCCAGAACATGTATTTTAGGAGGCCAGAGTTGGACTGGAAGAGCCAAAGACAGGACGAGTGTTGCTTTGTGAAAGTAAAATCCAGTCAGTCCCTAAGAAACTGCTCTTGGCCAGCAGCTCCCACTGCAAGGCCTCAGCCAGGACTGCATGGATGGCCTTTGGCCTTAAATACACTTCTCCACACACACAGAAGTCAGAGGCTGGTTTATTGCGAATTCTTCTGGGGATTTTTCATGATTCAGTCCAAAGGCAGACAGGAGGGGAGGGGAGAGGTTTGGTGAAAGTGCCCACGTGCACCCCTGGCCGTGTTTTAACTTGCACTGCCCAGCTCCAGGGCCCAGCCCCTCTGGGCATGGCAGTCACCAAGGGAAGGGCCAGGCCCTCTGATCCCGTGGGCATGGCTGCTGGAGCAGGGCTCGGGCTGTGTCCTCTGCCTGCAGCCTTCCTCCTTCACGTTGGGTCTTCCCCATTGACCCACGTTTGCTGACGGGATGCACAGCACTTCTTCAAAAGGCCTTTTAGATTGTCACAAAGTCTCTTCGTGGCATTGATAGCCCGCTGTTTTATTTGTATTTGAAACTTAATCAGCTCCAAGAGTCTGAACTGAGGCATCTTTAACCTAACCTGCTTCACACAGCGGGCAGCAGCACTCCTCGCCGTCCTTGTGGGATCTGCACAGAGGATACCTGCTTTTCATGAGGATCATATGGTCTCCTCATGGGAGAGCTGGCTGCAGGCCATCTTGTGTGACCACCCTTTAGCCCAGGGAAATTTTGAGTGCTTTCAGTTTTCCTTGTGGTCCTCACAGCAGCTACTCTATTATCTCACCATCTCCTTTCCCTTCCTGTTTTCTGTGCTCCTTGTTTCTCAGCCCTTGTGTGTACGACTTTGTTATGTCTGAGCAGTCATTGCTTTCAGTTCCACTTCTATTTCTGCTCTCAGAAACTCCTTACAAAGCTCAGTTCTAGCAGGCTAAGAATCAAAGGCTCTGCCTCCTACCCTTGGAGTTGTTCATACTCATTTGTCTGACCAGATGTCCCCTGGTGACACTTCACTTACCCAACCAGACTTCCCAAGTAGCTGGAGGCCTTCCAAAATCTTTCTGTTGACCATTGCATGGGTTTTGAAGCCCATGGGTACTTGAATAACAAGGGATGCGACCCACTGGAGTTAACAAATCCATCACTTGTTCTTCTGCTCCTTGCATATCAAGTTGGATCACTCCTAAGCATGACAAACTGTTGACATGAGCCTGCAGGCAGGACCTCCTGGAAGATGAACCACCATGTGGTAAAGCTGCAGTAGGGAATGAGGATTTAGGACAGTACCAGTAATCAGAGGCTGCAGGAGTATGGAAGGAAAACCACCCTGGCTTTAAGCTATTGCTCCCCAGCAGCTTGCTGGTCTTACTAATCCAAAACTCCCAGAACACGATGGTGCTCAGTTAATTATGACCTTCCAGGCAGGGCTACACGTTACAACTGATCACTCAAAATAGCCTTGATAAATGTTTCTGCCAGAGGACAAGAATATACTTCAAACATGGTCAGGTGTCCTATTATGCAGTAGGACATACTTCCATCTTCTGTGCTCGTTGTTTATCATACTTCAGTTGTACGATACATGCTGGATCAACCTGCCCGCCATGGATCTTCCCCCTTCCACCATTACTCCCGATCCCTCGACCATTATTTAAGATTATCCTACTACAAAAATGGCAAAGCTACTTTTGCATGCATGGAGTTGTTAGAAGCTACTGGCTAATGTTCTTCTCAGTCAAAAATGATCTTCTGATGACAGTGAGGATCCCATTAAATGCTACCATTTGGAAAAATAAAAGTTTTAAATAGTCACTGTGTTCCAATTTTATTTATTTATTTATGGTTGATGAAAAGCCTGCCTTGCTTTGCTGGGCATATTAAATGTCTTCACATGTAAATAGCTGAAAACAAGTAGCCCTTTAAAGAAGTACCTAACATGCACAGCCATGGAAGAAATGAGTTAGTCCCTGGCCGAGGGCTTTCCATTAGCTTTATCTAACGCACAGAAAAGACTTTGTGTTGCCATCCCTGTCACACACAAGCCAGATTCCACAGTGACTGTATTTGGTCTTGCATGCCTATTCTCTACATAGTTTTACTTGCCATTCACACAAAAGATAAACAGACACACATGTGCTTATACATTTTGAAGAGCATATTTCCTCATACTCTACAAGAGATTTCTTGTAGTACCCTTTCATCATTTTCTATTGTGCCCTTGGAAGTTTTAGCAATATTTGTTTCAAATAAGTTTATTTTTGTATGATTGATTGAAATCTCAAGCTGCAATTAAGAAAATTGCAGCAAGAACCATTAAAGGGATAGCGTCATTTTCTCCCCTTTCCACTAAAATGTCAGGTTTCAATGTCACCGCAAGATAACCCAATCGCGTGCTTGTACACCGTTCACCCGGGCTGGAGTGAGCGTAAAACCGTCTGGAGAACTAATTACAAATGACTAAAAATAATGACACGCAGCAGAAGGAAAATGAAAGGCCCCGGTCCTTATTACTTAACTGCGGAGGTGTGTGTGTGCGCGGTAACACGGGCTATTGTGGAGCAGTCTGTTTAGTAAATACACAAACATCCATCCCCACTTGTAGATTAGCCCCGGTCCCTCCCCCATCTCCCTCTGTCTCTCTGCCCTTTCTTTCTCTCCAATTATAAACCAGCACCAGGTTTTCTCATCAGCCATCTCCATGTCTCCAAATGGCTTTTCAGTGTCAGGCCTATCAGGAAATTAACTCATCATGCAGTGACAGCTGCTAATTTTTTCCCCTTACATGTCAGATGGATCGCCTGCTGAAGCTAATAATGAATCACCAATCCCTGATTAGAAGGTGCTTCCGAAACATATAACTGCCATCTGAGCTAACTTTTTTCTTCATATAAAATGATATCACCCTAGAGGAGTAGAAAACGAATTGTATTCTTCAACAAGATGGAACAGGGGTAGGCTGTTTAAGTAGGCCGTGTGCTATCTTAAATTATGGGCTAATATTGCACAGTAAAATAAGTGAAAACTCCCATCTCTTTTTTATTTTGCCAAATGAATGACTTTTTTTTTTTTTTTTTCCTGTTACTTAATGCTTCCACCAGAACCAACTTTGCTTCAAATTTCAGGAGTGGCTTTTGTCTTCATCCCGCTCTCTTTTTTAATCTGTTTACAGTGTTTGTGCTCGGGAAGTCTACTAAGCAGGCAAGGGTGGAAAAAAGCGCCAGAAGTTGCTTACCAAGACACACTCTGCTCAACACAAGCTCCTTGCACTGCTCTGCCTGTAGCTTGAACCCCATCCCTCACACCCCGTGATTTTCTGGAGGGGACCAACCCGCATTTTAAGCTCAGCTTTGGCTCAGGGATGGCCTGAGGCACGGCTTCGGCAGGCAGAGGCTCCTACAGAGATTACACAACCTGAACCCGCTGCCCACAAAGATCACAAATATATTTCTTCCAGGACCTCACAGCTAACATCTCTGGTATTAAAGCCGCATTTATAAATGACAGCAGCGCTTGCAGCGCTATGTACAATTCACATGTGCATACCTTAGCACATCAGCTATTGGCTCTGGCTCCTCCAACTTCCATAGCGAAGTGCAGCTGGTAGTCAGGCAGAATGGTATGTAGCTGTGGGCACTTCAGGTTGTGTTGTTGGTGTGTTTTTTTTTTTTTTTTTTTTTTTTGTTATAGGAAATATTTCTCTAAATATGGTTTCCAGCTATCTCTTATCTCCCATTTCTCCCAAAAGATGAAGCCTGAATTCAGGGGCCAGGAGACACTGCCTCAGGAGGTGTATATCTGATTCCTAAGAAACAGAGGTGAAATTGCTTGCCAGAAACAGCTCTTTTTTTCCCCTGGTTTTGTTTTGTTTTCTTTTCTTTTTTCTTTTTACTTTTTTTTTTTCTTTTCCATTGTTCTGTTGTTCAGTTTTGGTGGTTTTATTTATTTATTTTTTCTTCCTGCATACTACTTTAATGCTCCCTAAATACTTACGTTTTTACCTGTTTGGCATTGCATGCTCCAACTTCAGTAGCGCTTAATGAAAATGGACAGCAAAGAGGAGATTAAAGCCAATGGTTCTGGCAGTCAGAACATCGGGAGGCAAACAAATGGCACAGGAATGCTGCACGTTGAGCAGTTACTTCCATTACAGCGTAGCGCTTGTTTTTTTCCTGGAGACAAAGTCAGCTGAAGCTGTTCAAACACCAAAATTAGCTTTGAGGAACTGAAAGGCTGCCTGGGCCGTACGCCTTCCTGGATGCACCACACAAGTCCTGCTGTGCTCTGAAGGTGGGCACTACCTGTGGCACAGGCCTCCTGCGGCCCATCAGCCTGCTCCCCGACTCCAGCACCACGCATGGACCATCCTGGTGGCCCAGGTCCTCTTCGGGTGCTGCTCCTGAAGCATCCACCTCCTTCCACTGCCTCCTTCCCGGGGCAGAGGGCAGGACAGAGGCTGGCAGGTCCCCGAAGCGCTCCCACTGATCTCCTCCCAGCTTATGGTGAGGTGCCAGGAGCGTGGGCATGGAAGGGACACACACGCCGGAGATGAGTTCCCTCAGCCTCGGGACAGATCTGCTGTGACCTCAGCTCCAGGCGTGTCACAGACAGCATTTCAGCATGGGGCTGAGACGGCGCGTGGAGTCCTTAAGCAGCCTGTCTGCACAGGAATGAATGTCATCCTTGATTTCTAATGTTACATTTGTAGGGCACTAATAAGTTAACTTCAAAGTGCACATTAAAAAGAAGAAGGAGGGAAGGAAAAAAAAAAAAAAAAAAAAAAAAAGCACTAGAAAGAAATTAGCTCTCCTGATCAGGCTGCACTCGGAGAGAAGTATCGTTAACCTGAGCTTCCAGGTAATTACAGCACACGGCAGGTTAGTGAATCCTTCCAATACTCCCAAGCACAGGAACACCTACCACAGTTTTTTTTTTATGCAAAGGTCTGCTCTTTTCATTGTGCATACAATGTGATTGCTGGTTTGACACTGCAGGCTACACTGGTTTTATGAAGGATTAAATGCCACCTGAGACATATTTATCCTAAATAAATCACAAATGGTAAACTGCAGCATGTCAGTGTCAACACCCTGTACTGCAGCAGAAAGGTTAGCCATACAGGACTAAGCACAGCAAAGAATTAGCATCCAAGCTGCAAGACCACAGGGCTACAGTTAACAGGAGGAATGATCAAGAAGAAATATTTCCACTGAAAAACATTCCGTTTTTTGAACATCTGTGAGAGCCTTGCAGAGGGCCATCATTTTGTAAAGGTCACCTTTTTCCTGATAACAAACGGGAGTTGATCCTGTCACTGTTTGCTGAAGACAGTATTTAAGAGTAAGTGAACAGCCTGTCACTTTTAAGAAAGATGAGCAAGTCAAACTCGGCTAATTATGAATCTCCATGTCTAACTTGAAATTTACTTTTTTGGGGGTCTGACAAAGACATAACCTTAATTCCTGGAAAATAATAAAATTAAAAAAAAAAAAAAGAGAGAGAGAGAGAGATGAAAAGACAGCAGGCTCTTATAGCCCCAGAATGAAGCACCTTTTCTAAGCAGCTCTATCAGAAAATACATTTTTAAACAGTTCCTTCAAGAAGGAACTATTGTTTTGCCTCACCCCAACTTTCTCACAGTTGATAATTTTAAGATATTAAACATGATAGGAAACCCAGTTATCTCTAGAGTCAGCATGGCTTATACCCTAAACACTTACACAATTATATTAAGCATGCATGAGGCACACTTCAGAAATTAGATTCTTTTATCTTTATCTAGCTAGCTAGCTTGAGAAAGGAAAAGAGAAAATGCACAGACATAACAGATAGCATTTGTTTGCTCCTGCTGAATGCCAGTTCTGTTTATTGCTTAATATTAAAAATCATGATGCTTTATTTTAATGCTAACATTTTATTTGAAAGACAAAAACAAACGAAAAAAAAAAAACAAACTTGCCAGCTTATATTTTACATTTTTTTTTAAAGAAACAAAAGCAGTTGTATTGTGAAACAAATTTTTTCAACATGAACTTGCATTGGACAATTGCAGTATATCCACAACTAAATAATTGACATTCTGGACTAAGCAAGAAATACAAGGTCACCTTTTTTTTTTTTTTTTTTTTTCTATTTGTTAATGTCAATGTCAGAATTTTCTTCAAAAATCCCCATAACATTTCAAAAGTAGCTCACAAAATGAACTGCAAAATGGTATTTATATGAAGCACTATTTATAAGAAAAGCAAAACACTGACAGTGAGAATATCTTTTCAAAAAAAAAAAAAAAGCACATTTTGTATGTAGGACTCTCATCTAAATTTAAGTGGAAGATACAGGCATCAAGTTATTTTTTTTGTATGTCTATAATCAAGAATTTTCTGAAGTGTAGCATTCTGAGCTCTTCCCTAGGAAAACTCTTATGTGATACCATGAAAGAGTAAGCTACTGTTAAAAAATTTGATTCCAGATGGAGAAAATACTTAATTTGATGGCATATGTTTCACCAGGGATATTTTAAAGTAAGATTCTAGAAAGCAAAATGTCACCTGTTCTTCTTTACAATAAAGGGCACCAATTACAGTATCTAAGCTTACCTGATCACCTTGTCATTGTAATGATGCACTTTTTGTAATTTTTTGCTTATTTATCTGTTTATAAAACATACATGTAAGTGAAAGTATTTTACTCTTTTGATTATGTTAGACAAAAAAGAAGGCAGGGATTTACCCTGAGATAAAACAACATTTGAAAAAAAAAACAAACCAGTGAACAGAACAATACCTACTGGAGAGGAGGGGGGTATTTTTATCCTCTTTTGTGTCCTAATGCATTTGCTTTAAAATAATCCCCTATCATAATTCTCAGAGCTATTGTAACAAGATTGTACTATCCTTTTCAGTGAACTCCTCCTAGTAGCTGACCTTCACCTCCCGCAGCGTGCATATCTGTTACCTGCCTATGAGGATATTGTATTGAGAAGGTTTTACAGAAGTTGTTCCAGGAATGCAGTGCCTCCATGGATCCGATCACCTGAATCAAGCCTAGGAGATAAAGCTCTTCATGCTTCTTGTACTTCGTTATCATCTTGCTGGCCCTGAACTACTTGTGAGCCACCCTCCGTATAAATGACCATGCTTGTTAACTGTTCTCCTGCTCTATCAGGGGATACAGCTTTTGCTTCCATAGCAGTACCAGCCTGCAAAATCTCTTGAGACCCAGCTGTCTCTATCACAGCGTGCGAGTACACACCAGGCTCATCCTGCATGTCCGGTGCCAATTCTGTGACAATGTAGTGGGTTGCACCTTCTGAGAAGTCGCCATCAGAACCCTGAACCATGGCTTGAGCTATTTCTTCGGTGACGATGATCTGTGATATTTCCCCATCCGAATCGACTAAATCCATGTGTTCGCTCTGGACACTGAGCGCGTGGCTACCAGCTTCCTGCATAATTATCTGGGAGCCTTCTCCAGCTACCATATGCACAGTCCCTTCCTCATTTACAATGACCTGAGTGACACCTTCTTTCATCAGCTGGTCGGCTGCAGCCGTATCACATACAGCAAAATGTAACACTCCTTGGACCATTTTCTTGAAGGCAGCCTGAGCTCTCTCCTGAGATGCAATTATAGCCGATGGGTGCATGACCTGCGTCACTACTTCCATAGGTTCGGTGTCTTCCTGAGTCTCCTGAACTTCGTGGAACATTTGTATTTCTTGTCCCCCTGCATCACTGGGGACACTGGGCGCCTCTGGGTTTGGCATTTGCAAGAAATCTTTGTGACTAGACCTGCTTCTGTCAAGGAGTCCAGATTTGGTTTCCACTTCGCCCAGCTCTGTTACAGCACAAAGCAGGGCATCTAACGCTGACGAGGACTCTTGGGGATGGACTGTAGCTTCAGAAGTATCTAAAACTTCTTGTTGCATTATCTGCTGCAGCACAGCACTACTGGAGTCAGGAACTGCATCTATAGGAACGGCCTCCTCCATCTCGGCTCCTGTTACAGCGCCTTCAACCACCACCACCTGCGTGGCACCATCTGCTAGCTGCTCGGTAAGTATCTGCCCTGGAACCACACTGCTCACGTGCGAGCCGTTTTGGTTTGTAGCTATGACTTGCCCATCCTCCGTAATATGGACCACCCTGGCCATCTCACCAGCCATTGCCAGCGTCTGAAGGGTAGCCGCTGCTGTTTCTTCCGCAGAGACATCGATTGCAAAGTCGCCGTCGTATCCTTGGATAATAATAACTTGCTGAACTTGTTCAGGCGACTGTGGCTGTCTTCTGCTGCCCCGAAAGGACTTCTCTTTAACTGGAGACACCTCTCCCAGTGATGCTGCAGTGAAAGGACTCGCAGTTTCCACAAAGGTTGCTCCTTGCCCCTTCAGCCGGCACTCGTAGGACTTGGATACAATGCCTGCAAGACAAAATACGCTGTGAACGTGGTATCATAGAAAATATCGGTTCATTACTTTAACAAACTGTAGCTTAAATGGAAGAAAATTCCTTGACAATTTTTAGATTTCACTGGCAGAAAACACAGATAAAATGAGCAAGCGAACAAAAACAATTTGCATGTTTTCCAAATAACATATTTACAGGTTGAAATAATTGCTGAGTTTAACAATGCTGCAGCCTATTAACAATTTAAATGTGTTTTTTTAAAATATGCTGTACAAAAAAAGCCCAGATAAATACAGTATACAGTTAAAAGCCATTAACACATCTTTTATAGAAAATCCTACTGGTGATACTTGGGTACTTTGGCAACAAATTTTAGGATCGTACGTTACGTTAAACATATCTGGGTGTGAAAAACTGTGGCTGATCTTCTTAATACCCTGCTTTGTTGGCGAGGTAATTGCCATGCTGTCAGTTTGATGCCGTTGTCTTCCCCTTCATTTCCCACCTAGCATCTTCTCCAGCACACCTTGCTGGCTCGGTTCACTAGCCTAGGTACCTGGAGAAAACGCTCGGCAGTCTTCTCACCCTAAGCAGGATATTTTATGCAACTATCGCCCAGAGAAACCTCAATTACACTTCTTAATTACTTCTACATGAAATCAATTAATAGATAAAAATACCTTTACCTCCACGTTGCAACTGCTTATTTCGCCACTCAGTCTGTTTTTGGGTCAGTGAAGGCTTTCTCCTCCATTCTCAACACTAACAATGACACTTCAGCCAAGCAAACAATGCCCACAGCCGCACAAAGCCAAGCCCACCACCCTCAAAACATGGTCTCGGGGTTACCCTGCCACCCTCCTTGCCTCCTTAGCCAGACATGACTGGTTGCACCCTGCGACCAGCCCCATGGCAGAACAGATCCAGTATTCGCTGTCCCCCTGTCATGGTGCCATACCCAAGCCCCACTGCAGCTCCTGAAAGGCCACAACTGGCACACTCAGAGAAGAAAGTGGGACCCAGAAAGAAGAAAGTGGGACCCAGACACTGAGATCAAGACAAGGGTTTGGTGCCAGGTGGGCCTTGGGAAGACTGATGAGGCCCCTGGTGCTGAAGCTGTCCACACCCACACTTTAGCTGTCAGGCCCTGATCCTACAGAGAACTACAGTGGGCTCTGAAAACCAGAGACTCATCTGCTTGAAGGTAAGTTCACACTTACGAGATGTGCTACACCGAGACTGAGCACTTGGCATCTTGCAGCCTCTAGCAAGTTGATATGCTAAGGTGAGTATCAAGCTAATATTCCAAGGTAACACCAGTGCCTGAAAGGCTAGGCTCTTGCTGGCATTTATCTATCCATCTATCCGTCTTTTTTTTCTATTACAAAGCTTCTTGTGGAGAAGCTTATGAAGCACAGGTAATTGTGTTATGCTGAAAGGCTGCAAATCACTTTCAGAAGTCTCAGCTGACGTTACACAACTTTCTCCATCTTAGTTTGCAAGGCAGGTTATCTTTGGAAAAGAAAATTAACAATTTAAACCATTAGAGTGTTTCCAAGTGATGCTGCGTGATGTATCTGGCACGTACAATTGAAGTACATTTTGTCAGGCGTAAGCTGTGAGGAGGCTTACTGTGGTACGACTGGTTCTTATCCCCACTTTTCCTCTGCTCTCTGTAGGCACTGACATTCACGAGACCCCCCAAAGAGCAGAAAAATAGGAAGGGGAAATCAACATAAAATGACAATTATCTTAGCTCCTCCACATTTTATAATAGAGTAGAAGTAATTAATTCTCTCAGGAATCTTGCTTTGTTGACATGATAAAAGAGGAGCCTGGCAGTGATGTGGCACAAAATCAAAATAACTCTACAAATCATGCATTTTCCACAGGATTTCAAAATCAAAATAACTCTGCGATCATAATTTTCACATGCATGCATCAAAATCATGACATCTTTCCCCTAAGATAATGATAATTTATGTACAGGACACAGCATCGCTGCAGTGAGGAGAAGCTCCGGTCTGGGGAAGGGAAAGAAAAAGGAAATCCATCCTGTTTTCATCTCCTAAAATAATTGCCGTACCCATGAATCTGTGCAGCTCCGGCCTTTGCTGTGCAATTGAACAGGAAGTCTCCTGGGTGAAGAGCTATCCAGTGAATCCCTCGCAGCGCTGATAATTATGCCATTCTGACTGCTTACTTAATCTATTTGAATCCAGAGGTGAGTTAAGCCACTTCCTGACCATTAAAGTAAACTACATGGGTAAATACTGCTGTCACTAAGGGGTGTGATGAAGCTTAACTACACCAACATCTTAACCTCAGCTCGGTGCAACCCCAGCTATTCCATCACAGTTCATAAATGCGATTGCAGGTCCATCTTTTGATTCAGCAATTTAATAACTTCGAGTGCTGTCAGTACTGCTTTGAAAAATGGCTCCTATAAAATGTAACAGCCTCAATCAGATTGTAAAAGATTCACCCACTGAAGATTCTTCCATTTCAACTATAATGAATTAATGTTGAGCTATGTAGAAGTTCAAGTGTCATTTAAACTAATGTGAATCTACTGTAACTTTAAATTTTTACTGGACTATGACCAAGAATTTACTGGGAACATCAGCTTCAATTTTAGTGATTTTTCATGGTAAATATGAATTGCAGATTTTACTGGTTTTCTTTTGTTTTACCAGTGAAAAGCCAAGTAGGGAAGATATTTAGAAAACAACATATTTTGAGGCTTAGCTGCTATTTTGACTTTGAAACAGCACATTTCTATAATGGAGCGCCGCTATCCAACACAACATTTGCAGGAATTTTTATGTATTTAAGGAACATGTCACATTATTGGACTGTATGTAGCAACAAATCATGTTGTCCTACTAAATTCAGCCTGCCTCTCACCCCCTCTTAAAAGCCGGCAAAGAGACGGGGTAAGTGTTGGCTGACATGGCAAACATAAGCTGCAATACAAGCCCACATTAATATTAGGAAAACTGGACTTGTTGCTGATTGCATGTCACTGCAAATTAAGAAGATACACAAATAGGCATTAAAATGACAAAATATAATGATACGAGAGCTCATATTCAGACAATTTGTAAAGAGGTGTTTCATATCTAGGGGTGCAATGATCACAGAATTGGTTTCTTTCCAAGAAGTCTGTCATTTCAGCAGGACCATTATTTATCAGTCGGAGTCCTGAGCGACTGTTAGTTTTTTATTTGAAAATGTCAGGATTTTTTAGACATTAAATCCATATTCGCAGGTTATTTTAATTCTCAGAGACCACAAACTCCCAAAATAGGGCTAAAAGAAATGCTTTGATGTTTAATGTGCTTCTGGGAAACTACAAATAGGGTTTAGTACCTTTTTCCCTCTCTTTTCCTCAGTACCTGACTTCCTTTTGTGTGTCTGTTTTATTCTTTTGTTACTGTCATCATTTGTTCCCCACAGAATAAATACCTTATTCTTTTGTTAAGCGTACATTTAATTAAAATGTACAGGATTTGTGCAGTAAACTCGAATGAAACAAATAAAACAAGGGCCCCCTCTCTTGAAGGCATACGTTGTGAATGAAAAATGTCATTACAGACTAAAAAATTTTGCAGTAAACAGGGCCTACAGAGAGAAGTTTCCCCCGTAATGACATCCATAAAATACACAAATGGCACTTTTAGTACCATCCTGAATATGGCATTTTCTGTGCTCTACACACAATCTAAATGGTTTGATCATAGAGCATAATACTCCATTGGGTTTATAGAACAATCAATGTTCCATAAAATGATGTATTTATCCAATAGTAGGCTCAGCAGTTACTGGTGTATGACATTGTAGGACACTGGCTTTGTACTGTTCAGCAGCACACATGCTGGCTGTAAAACTTATCTAACACTACTTCAACAACTTCATCTCATCTGTGTCAAGTAATTTGTTGAAGCCTCAGCTTGGTTTAAAAAAACTTGTAATAAAAATTCATAGGATTTTCAGGAGAATGAAAGCTGATGACAATAGAGAGGTCACATTGTGGCGCCACGCGAGGGGTCGGGGGTCAGCTGCAGTTCTAAAACAGAAAGTAGATTTCATGCATCGTGTAGCAGATAAAGATGGCATTAAGGAGACTTGTCTCAGAAAGAAATGCGTAATGCGTTAGGAAAGTCTCTGCTAATATTATATGTAAAGCACCACTTTGCTCTCAAACAGCTGCCTCTTCAGAATTTTAAACCTTGCCCAAAAGTTGTAGCAGTGGCTGTGCACGGTGAGGCTGGGCTGAGGATATCCTTCACGAGGAGCACCTTTAGGACAAAGCAGTAAGTCATAGATGAAATAATCTGTTAGGATGACGGAAATGATCTGCATTTACACAGCACGCTTAAAACAGCTATTCTGCCTTTCCTGCGAAAGTTCCAGGTGACCTGATTTACAGCACCCCATCTGACGACACTTAATTTTTCATACTTGATTAGTATTGGTGATTAGGCACATTATTTACTGATACATACAAATATTTGGTATCTATTAAAATGCAATGAATATTAAATAACGTGAATGCAAAGAAACATCTTTTCCTTCAACTAAATGCAACCTTCCTACAATTACAAGATATTGCAAATTCAACTTACATTTGCTATTACTTGAATGAGCAACTGATGTCTTTATTTCAAAAGTTATTGTCTATGTAACAATAAAATATTTTGACTGGTATGGTAAAAGCCCACTATCCAAGTTCATAAAGGAATAATTTAGGCCCTGATCCAGCTCCAAATTTCTTCATTTTTCTTTCATTCATTCTTTTTTTTGGTTTTGTTTTCTTTTTGTAATGATCTTTAAATAATTAAGTGCAGTCTAAGAATTGTAGCATGACTATTTTCTTGATTTTTGGAGGCCATAATAATAAACCACATTTTTAAGATCTCTTCCTTAACCATAGTAAAAGCTGTTTCAAAAACAGCATTTTCAAAAACAGATAGTTAAGCTACTAAATAAAAGAGGTTGTGAAGGCTCATTCATATCTTCTACTGAAGGAAGAAAATAGGATGGGTCAAAGCAAGAAGTGAAATAAATCAGCAAGCCAAAAGGGCTCTGTCAGAACTATTATGTCCACAAAGGCAGCATATATTTATAAAGCAGTACAAATAGATATACCTATGGGGAACTTAACCAGCTCCCTAAGAGACATAAAAAAAAATCCACCGTTGACAGAAGGTACGTAAATGGTAATAAGAGAAAGATACCAATGCAGTAAGGGTTTTCAGTATATTTTTACTGTAAAAAGAATAAATAAATAAATACCATAACCTATTCCAAAATACTGTGAGTAGTTCATCCTATACTTAAAAATCCAGAAATGTCATGTTTCATGCTAAAACTCAAAACATCCTTTGCTTCTAGCTTTATCCTTTGTCCTCCATCATGTTTAGAAACTTCAAGGTCTTCTAGGAATTGTTTGTATAAAGGATGAAGCTCTAACCTTTTGGGTACCTTAAGCAAAGTGGCAGATGTCCGTTTAGCCATCTTAATATGTAAAAGGAAATAATTTTGCATTTTTTTTCTTCTGATAACCAGACTGAATTTTTCTGCTTGTTATTTTTACATTGCATACCTTACAGGACTATGTCAACAGCAACAACAGAGAAGCAAAACAAGAAACAGCCACCAAAATAAATAGCTGGGCCATTCAGTTATGGTGTTTAGGCAGGTAGTTTGGTTAGGTTAGGTTAGGTTAGGTTAGGTTAGGTTAGGTTAGGTTAGGTTAGGTTAGGTTAGGTTAGGCTAGGTTAGGCTAGGTTAGGTTCAGTTTGGGTTGGGTTGGGTTCCTTCCAATGCCCAATTAACCTTTGGGAAAAGGCCTCTGTAATAAATTTCAGCTTCTTTTTTCTTGAGCTTAAGGTCAAAAATGAATTCTACAAAGCCTAGTGTTACAGAAGCTACGCAAATAGAAAATGTATGTACTGAAACTGCCACTGACCACAGTGAGTAGGTGAGGCATTAATGCACAGATTTTACAGCTGCCCAATGTGCACAGTGCACATTTCTTGTAGACTACTTTTTGTCTTTACACACTTGCCACCATGCGGGCCTTATATTCTCAAGTCCTGCCTGGGAGCAAAAGTCTCACTGAGGCATATACAGCAATTACCTGTATAGACAAGTAACATTAGGAATGTATTTGGAGTACTTTAGCTAGTTTTTCCAAAGCAATTTAGCAGCTGGAGATGAGGGCAGCCAGCCTGGACATTTCTTTGCAGACCGGCTTCAAAGGCCCTCAGTTTGGGAACAACTGACATTGATGCTACACGGATGTACTTTTTCTGCTTTAACTCCTGCAGTGTAACTGCAGTGCTTTTTTAGCACCTTTAAACCAGAATCCAGATTGCAAAAGAAACCGGTTGTGCTTGGTCAGACTGCAGAATTCTGTTGCCTGGGCCTACAGAGCATACAAGATTACATGAAAAATAATAGGAATGCTAATATGAGAAAATCAGAAAACAAACAATCAAACAAACAAACCACAAGCTCTGATCATATGACAAATTATTGGGATTCCTAAAATGTGTCCTAACTATTTTGCTAAAAAAAAAAAAAAAAAGAAAAAAAAAAGCCCAAACTACTTTTTGTCCTTATTATCTCTGCAAGAGTTTCTGTTTTTCAAGAATATATACATTTAGATCCTGGTCTCATAAACATTTATTTATCAAGAGTACTGCTTACTGCCATAGTTAGCCTCAATAGTCTCAAAGGGACTAAACATGGTAGCTTGCATTATGCATTGTGTTTGCATAATCAGGCCCTTGGGATTAACAATTCTGAAATTGGCTAGCCTTTCCCAACGTTTGATGTACATATATGCACTAAAGAGAGCAGACACTTGTAAGGGACACCAAAAATAATAGAAAAAAATCATGTTATGAAATGATCAAGCAGAAATTATATTCTTTCGTATACCAATCAAATTTGAGTCTCGTGATCTCATTTATTTATTTATTCTGATTTATGCACCCATTCAGTAAAAAGGAGCACCTGTTCTTTGCTCAAGGGCATGTCTCAACCCATCTGAAAAGCACGGCAGCTTTTAGGCAGAAGGTTTGGGAAGAACTAAAACTAGTAAGTTTCCTTGGTTGTTTTTGTTAGTTAAGATAACAGAAATTAGCATTTGCTCTGCGATAGTCATCTCTGCAATTCATTTATAAATTCAGCTACGTTACAGTGTATGTTCATATCTTTCCAGGGTAAATTACGGGAAATAACCATTTGTCTTCATTGTAGACACTTTTGTATGTATAGTAGAAAACAAACCTCTATTCAATAACTGCACAGAGGCACCATTAAAATCAAATTTACAGTAAACAGAACCTGCAGCTGGGGTAAAACACTAACTGTTAGTATTTTAATTATCAGCGAAGCTTTCGGAGGTCTAACATCTGCTCATAGCCAAATGACAGCAGCTGCTCGCGTACACTTAAAACAATGTGAATTTCTTCTATAAATATTAAAATGAATTGTATGTTGTGTGTTCATTGTAGCTATATTCCTATTAAGCTGCTTAAGTGTATAGGGCATTTTGAACTTCTTTCTTGTGGCAAATTCGTAAAGGGCTGACCTCTTCAAAAGAATGAGAGGCGAAGACAGCAAAAATTCTTGAGTCTGTAAATTGAAAATGTTTAGAGACAGTACTAGAGGTCACCCTCTGCCAAGATGTTGCTAGTAAATGCTAGCAAAACATCAGCAATAAGTTCTGATCATTGTGCACTATAGTAACTTCAAGGACAGGACTTCTCAGCAGGCAAGGTGTCAGGAGTCTATGGGATGGGTTATAACAAAAGCTAACACTCATTGAATGAGTAGAAGCAATTAATGCAGAAGAATTACCAGAAAAAAATGTTCTATTTCAATATTCAAAGCATCGGAGGAGATGAGCGTGCTGTCTTTTATGGACTTCATCAAAATCATACCGGAATGAGCACTGATTCATATGATTAGAAGTAATAATCTGTCAGAGAGAAGGAGCTCTGCTGGGCCAATATGAGATCAGTTAATTTTGCGAACAAGGGTGAGCTTCATAACTTAACTTTGCAGCTTTTTATCTGGACACTGACATACAGCTGATATTTTCGTTTTCATCTCTCATTTGCTGGGAATTTAGGAAAGACAACTGGAGGAGTGACATGCATCTGTTCAAATGGTAGTGGCTGGCACAGCGTTACAACCAGTTTCAGAAGAAAACAAGGTGGAGTAGGTTGGGGCTTTAACTTTCACATAGATTCAATGGAGAAAGACCTATTTCTATGCTTTTATAGCACCAAATGTAATACCACTGGCTAATAATATTTATACATTTTTGCAATGGATCTGAAGCTAGAGAGGAGCTTTAGATGGTTTAGTCTGAAAGCCATAGGTCATGCCATGCTATGCCTTGAAAGAAAAATATTAGGTGCTTCAGCCCTACATGTGTAACCCCAACACAGGATCAACCACAGCTGTTCCCGAACTGGTACAAGGCATAAGACAAAGCTGAATTAATTATGCAGGAAGTTGCTGAGCTTTTGCCATCTGATTTCCTACCCCAAAGGTCAGTGTCAGTGCACTGCGTCCCGCTACTTCTGAGACGGAGGCAACAGGGCTGGGTAGAAGTGGAAGTGGTCCAGTTACCTGGGTGGCCTTCCCCTCTGCTGGCCCCATCACTCCACCTCAGGCACAGGGAGCATCAAGGCTTACAATGCCTAATTCTCAGAAAAGATGTTGATATTTCAGAGTGTCACACGGGCTTAGCAGTAACCACAGGATTATTTAAGAAATGTGAAGCAGGGTACATGCTGGTCCTGGAGGGTGGGATGGGAAGCGGAGGCTGGAGAGACAGGTAACTCTTTTATACCACTTTCAAGGGTCGAGTTTGTGACAAAGTCTTCTTTTCATGATTCACTTCTGGTGAAGGGTGGAAGCAGCATGTTTCCAGCTTATCTTCAAAGGAAGAGCTGTTCCTATAATTGACCCTTCCACTGACAGAAATGTATCTTCAGTGCTACTGATACAGTAGTACCTAAACGAGCTGTCTCCCACTTCCAGCGTTAGAAGGCACAAGGCTGTACGTAGTTAAAACAAGACAGAAGACACCAAAGGTGGAGCTCTCAGAGCCACTGCTGAACACTCCCGATGCAGGAATTGAGGTGTCAGCGTGCCACGGTTACGTGCGACGTGCAAAGTAAACCACTGCACCATGGTTCGGTACAAGTGCTCAGAAGCTCCTTACTCCAGGTGCTTCCAACCAGCTGCAAAGTTGTGCTTTTGAGATCTGAATCATTTCCATGCTGCACTGTCAATAAAGCTACCCAAGCAGTTGGCTAGCCAGAGGTAGAAATCAACAGCTTTTAGGTGGAATACACAGATAATAAGAAATGGAGAGGAGGTGTTAAAAACATCGCAAAGAGCAACAGGATGCAACATAAATAAATTCAACAATGAAAATGCAAGATTCAACTTGTGCTGCTGCATACTGGTGCTTGTGGAGAAAGTTAATCTGCAAAAATGAGACTAAGTGAGAGATAAGTCCCTTGAGAACTGTAATGCTGAAGAAATCTCAAGAATGACAGTGGTCATCAAATTAGATGCGAGTTTATGAAAAGATAAAGCAGGAACAGAAAACAGGCCAAAGCAATTTTTAATTGCAGGTTCGGAAGCATGTCTCCTGCACATTGCTCTGGTACGGATACAACTGAATTATGTCTCAGCTTCACTAGGGGAGAGACACTGCCTAAGGAATATTCAAAACAGTGAAACAAGTTATTAGAAGGTTGGCTAGCATGGAAATATTGAAGTTTAAGTGCACACATTCTGGCAACAACAACCTCTAATTTTTTTTGATGCAAATGCTGAAGAGGGAGGAAATTTTTTGTCCCTTTTGGATCACCATAATCTGATTTTGATGAAACGCTAAAATATTCAAGCCACACTGTGGGAAGAAGTTTGGCCATGGTGAGCAAGGGAAGCCAATTCAGCTACCTACCCCTTCCAGGTGCCAGAGCAACGAGGCTCCCACACTGCATAAATCAACCACACGAGAGCTGGAATAGGTTTTAACCCGAGTCATCGCCACTTGCACTGCAAACCCATACCATCCCACAACAGTTCAGTGAAACATGGCATGCGATCCTCCAGTAACTACTTAGTTAACTTCTGTAAACAACTCCCTTCTGAACTGAAGTTCACCCAAGACTGCGGCGCCTTGAGTCTTAAAAAGCCAAAGAATTTGCAATGACTGTCAATCACACGGAGCATGAATCCTACTCAAATACGGACTAGTAAACAAACCCTGCCATTCTGTCAGGTCATTTCATTAGCTCTTCTTATTTTTTAGCTCCTGAGGCCCAGTTTAGACCAGAAGAAGAAGGAATATTTAAAAACTTATTAGTGATCACATTTTTGTAATACATTTTAAATTCCACTTAGCTGTTACTTTTGATAGTACTTGTTCAAAGATTTATTGTACATATCTGTCTACAACTGATGCCAAATAATGTTTAAAAACATGTTAATGAAATGATGCAAACACAATGGTTCCTACTACGTTTAAGTGGATGCACTTCTTACTCTGCTGTTACACAGAACTGCTACAGCATTATTAGTGGTAAAATAAGTGGACTCTATGCACTACTGCTATTACTGGAACAGTTCACGTTTTTCAGTGCCATAGACAAAATTTCAGAGGAAGGTACAATAATTTCTGTGAAAGTTGTAAAGCTTGTGATATATGACAAGACAGGGACCAGATAACACCCTCCCACCCCCAAAAATAAAATAAAATGAAATAAAATAAAAATAAAAATAAAAATAAAAATAAAAATAAAAAACACCACCAGAAGCCTAAAGAAGCCTAAAGCCAGATACCTGGAAGATGCGATTTTCAAAAACACTGAGAAACTAACAGCTCCTGCTGACACTTATGTTAAAGGGTTCTTATTTCAGCTACTTTTTAAAATATTACTTCTTACTCTTTTTTCAGCTACCATAGTTTAGTGAACAAACAGATTCCTAACTTCTGGCACGTAGCAGGCAAAATATTCAGGAGATGCATTGTGGTCTGTCATTTCAAAGATGTGCAGATTAAAGAGTTTCTGAGCAGCCCATGGCATCGCAGGTTGAAACAGCTGTTGTGAGTCCCAGGTAGGGCTTACTTGGAGATCCATGATCCACTCCAGTGCTCCAAAACCTCCTGAGGTTCACCATTTCTTTCAGTGTCTCTCCAAGTATCCTTAAAACACTATTCAGGTTCTTCTACTAAAATATAAAGACTCAGAAGCTATCCGGATGATATTATTTTCTTTGTAATAAGAAAATACGCATATTAAAATGTAGACAAACCAAATCAATACCAGCATCTAAAAGAACAAGCTAAAAGAACTCCAAAATTAAAGTATTTTCTCTTCCATGTGTTATTTTTTAGGGTCTCTTTCACAACAGAGTGAATTTTATGCACGATTTTGGGATCTGTGTACCTAAAGCTAATTTCCTCGATGCAGAATTAGGAAGCAAAATAAAATTGGCCTGCTTTCTACTAGTGCTAAGTACAAGCACATGCAAATGCAAACCAAACAGAATGCATTTAAAATCTAATGGCATTTATCTAGCCATGTGCCTCCCTAACTGTATCCTCTGAATTGCTCACAACAGTAGTATATTTATCACTATAACACCATAAAACAAAAAAGCATTGTTCTAACTTTTGCAGGCAGAGAAGTGAAAATCAGCAAAAAGTGCGTTGCCAGGGTCACAGAAGAATTCCCAGGTGTACTGAGGCCCAGCTTTATGTCTTAATCACGGCATTATAATTTCTTAGAAGAGCCTATTGTCAACTCCCAGAGTTGAGGTACTCCATTTACCCACAGTGAAGCACTAGTCACATCACCGCAATTTTCCTGATAATGCCCTGTCAATGAATCAACCCCATGTTCGTGAGCAGAGAGGAGTTCAGTGTCCATGTATCCTATAATGAGGAATGCCGCGCTGCAATCTCTGCTGAGATTGTCATAGGTGTCCACCGATACCATCTGCAATTACAGAATTTTATGAGATGGAAACTGGTTCATTATGAAAAAGACTCAGTCTACCAGCTCATTTCACAGATGTCAGATGGTAGACTTCCTGATCATCACGATTCTTGCAAGTGCATAAGAAAGGGCCCATAGTTAGGCTTTTGGGAATTAAGCATATAGCTAATGCCAAGCATAGGCTTAAATGCTTTTCTGAGTTGGGCCCTCGGTTAGCCCTACTCTATGACATATTCAAAGCAGGGTCTTAGACTCTTTAATTTGTGTTTTAAAAAGGCCAAATCAGCACTGCTTGTCCTCAGAGGAAGGCCGTCACGAAGTTAGCTAAAAATCACTTTTGTCCACAGCCAAATATATCTCTCTCTGGCTGAAATAGCCTGAATCTACCTCTGCAAATGATTGTGTGAACATGTTCCAATGTACCGCTGAATCCCATTTGAATGTTCACCTATTCAAATAAATGAAGACATTCCCTTTAAAAGGCTAAGGTAAATTAAGTAGGCTAACCATACATTTTTGTAGTTTTCAGACTAATTTGTATTAAAAATAAAAAGCTACATTTAAGAAGAATGTTTAGGGTGGAAAATGTTGTTCATAAGCCTTTCTTCTCACAGAGTAGTCTCTTATACAGACGTTTTTCTCAGACCATGATACGCCCACCTTCAAATCTGGTAACTACCAGCTTAAATAGACATCCTAATTCCAGACGGATTGGTCCACTTAAGAACACAGATATTAAAACCATTCTCTAAATGCTGAAAGAGGTTCACATTTCTTCTGCAGCCATCCAGAAATGAAGCACTGTTTGCCGTAACACAGCACCCTGCACACCTTCCAAAATAACTCCGTTTCTGTTGGAGGTGAACCTTGCTGCATCTTTTTGTTCCATTTTTAACAAGAGGCCACAGAGAAACCCATGCTAGCAGTGCTCACCACATGGACATAAACACTAAATGCAGGCCGGAGCCCTGCTGCGAGTTCTGGGGAACCTTTGGTACTCTGGAAAGGTGACGACAACCTCTATCATCCTCAGTATTACAAAACCCGTTTATCTGAGAGACTTTCTTTCTCCTCATGCAACTACCTCAAGAGGCCGTAGCAGTGACAGACACGCTCAAAGCATGGTCTCTGGCCTTTCATACGTTTCTTTCATGGGACTGTTTCCATAACAAAGACATACTCTCTCTTGGTCAATTTATCACAACCTCCCCAAGCACCTTCCCTCCCACACCAGCGCTTGGTATCCCCTCTGCCTCGTCATGAAAAAGCAAAACAAAACAAAACAAAACAAACAAAAAAAAAAAACACAGAACAAAAGCCCACCAACCATACAAAAATTATATTGTAGATTTGTAGATTAATGGGCTGATTCTGGCATCTCAATTCAAATGGATTTACAACCACTGTGTTTAGCCCAGTGTGATTTCAAATAGAATTACTCCTGATGAATTTGAATGCAAATTCACAAAGCATTAAAACAAACCGTGTTTAAACTCGTTGGTTCATCAGATGCAAATATTGTGCATTAAGCAGGGAATACCCATTCATGAAAATAATGAAAACTGACACCAATATAATAAAATCATTACAGGTTTATGGATTCTGGGACTTAAACAAGCCATACCCTTGCTTCTCCTAACTGATTAAATGCTTCTTTGCAGTTTATGTTTGATCTGCAATTCAAAAACAAATTACTTTAGTCTTTGAGCCCAGAACCTTGGAAAATTGCTAGGAGGTTCTAACTCGGATTTGTTCGGGGAGAAGGGCCAGATAAGGGAAGGAAACTATGGGGGCAGGGAAGCTAGCAGTGCAGTTGAGAGCAGACAGCACAGGAGAGGATGCAGTTAGATAAATCGAGGCTTACAGACTCTGCCGGCAAGCATTCATAAAACCACCGCGCGAACAGCATTGTGCAGAACAAAAGGCAGTGATGATAAAATTGGGCACTTTTGTTTTATAAAGCTGGCACAGATGGATCTGTCACACCATGTGCTTCATTTTTATGAAACCTCAACCACCTTCACTTTGCATCATGTTTGTAGACAAGGGGTTTAAGTGCAGTAGGGCAATGGATTGCCAATTATTTCTGGTATTGTCCCACAGCAAGCCAGCAAAACCGAGTGCAACCCTGTTCTAGCTGATGAAGTAGATCTCTGAAGTTGCATCTAAACAGTATATACAGCCTGGTTCTTCCATTAATCCCCATCGTCCAATTATCAAGAGCAAGTTTCCATTTTCAGTTAGATGACAACAGCCTAGCTCAAAACTTTCCAGTAAAATCTTTGTATCTAGACACTAAATTCTTCTCATAATGATCAGATTTAAAACAGCAAAACATTCCTCACTGAAGCATGTAATGCTGATAATGCACTATTTTGCTGCACAACGTATGCAGTATAAAAAGTTCTTTGCTGCATCATGATCTGCTCCAATTTGTGTATAAATAGCACTTGTAATAAAAGGAAATGTAACACCAAGTTTTGCTTAAATAACAGCTGCAAAGCGGCTTGGAGATATTGTTGCTAACAGACAACAAAAAAAGGATGGGCAATTGCAATAGCTCTTACTCAAAATCACATTTTTTGTTTTTATTTTGCTTTTTGTTAATCTACTCACATCTATATTAAGTATTTTAAACCCAAATATTTAGACATCTATATGCTGGGATTGTCTGAGGGCAACTCGATTTCTAGAGTTCAGGTACCATCTAGATTTGCAGTACACATCAGAAAAGCCCAGTCTTGAAGGTAATCCTCTCCAAAAACTGATTCAGTCATCCCAGAAAAGCTCCTATTTCTGAGGACAGAGATGTATGAGTGAAAAGATCTATCTGTGAAGTCCTTAAGGTCTACATTTTCAAATGGGAGTGCCTCAAATTTGATACCCAAATCTGTACTTAAAAGACCAATTCGCATTTCTATAAGGCAACATGCAACACTACACTTGATAGTGTAGCTGATGACGGGCCACGGGGGATTTCAAAAGCCTTGCTGTCATTATCATCGCAGCAATCCAGTACCCACTGCCTCTGTCAGTTTTTATACATCCTTACCTGGCCAGCAGATCAAGGACTTCCATTCCTATGACAGCCCTTTGATTTATATCCTTAACTTTGTTATCTCCAGAGCACAGCACACAGAACAATACCGGTCAGAGGTTAAGAGGAAAATTGTGGCCATATTCAGGTTATGAACAAAATTGCCATTGGTTCATAATGTAATTAATTTGCGATTAGAAAAGAAAAAATAGATTCTGCTCATTCTTCATTATTTGATGCCAGCACTCTGCAATCCACCTTGGCTTCCAATTGGCATTAAGACGCTACTTAAAAGCTACATAGTCCCGAATCTCCTGGCAGAGGAACTGTATTTAACTCTGTTGTTCTCCCCACACCATTTTTCATGAATGCAGTCAACAAAAGTATTTGGAATGGGCTTCTTTTCTTAGAAAGAGAGATAGAGATTGAGAAGCCTGTCACATTCTCATATCAGTTCTGAAACTGCTCGTGGACCAAACTGGACCAAAATAGCTTCTGATTAGAGATATGATGAACCATAAGGCAAGTGTAGACTTCTTGCTTTTTGCTCATAAACTAACTGTTGGATAAGTTCTGGAGTGCTGCTGAGAAGTTGATTTACCATTAAGTAAAATTTCGACTGGTTGAAGCGACGTACCAAGATACCTTGGCTTTATGAGTTGCTGAATACCAGATCAAACAGCTTCTCAGTGCTACATGCATCTTCTATTATTTTTTTCTTTTTTCTTCTTTTCCTTGCAATGTGTGAATATGGGAGAAGCACAATATTCAAGCATAAAGGACCACCTTAATATGCATTAGAATGAGATGTGCTGGCATGTACTAAGTGCCAATCTGAGCACTCAGACGTGGAATTAGGACTTCAGACATAGGCACTCATTTTAGAAAGTGGATCTCAGAGGATATATAGGGTTGCCCACTTAGCTTGGAAAACCCTGCTCCAGTTTTAAAAGCTACTTGTCACTGCAGAGCAATTTGGAAGCAAAGTGGTATGTTTGGTGGCCTCATTTGCATGACAATACCCAGAATGCTCTCCTAACTCACAGCTATTTCGTGGAAGGATTGATGCATTCAAGCTTTGAAAATAAACCCAAATCATGTGGGTGTACTGGTGCATATCATTTCTCTCTCTCTCTCTCCCCTTTTTTTAACATGTGCAAAGGTAGAGCTATTAAAATGTGTAACCACTGCAGGTAACCAAACTAACCTGTGCATCTCCAGCCTTTACTAGAAATGAGAGTTACAATGGTAGTTTGGGCAAGTCTCTAACACATTCATTGATTAGTTGATCAGGTGGTACCCTTGTGGATGTGCTTTTAGTGTTGACATCAGTCATCAAGGCTTCTTTGAAGAGCTGTCACAATATATTAACAATCAATTAGAAAAACTAAACAACTTAGAACACAAAGCACAGATGTAGAACAATAGTTCATCAGCATGGACTTCACTCATCTCCTGCACTTTCCTCCTCGTTCGCAGCTTGCTACACAAAATAAATGTGCTACATTGACTTGCACTGCAGTATAGAATATCATAGTCTGCTCTATTGTGTGGATTTCACTGCTGAGAAGCTGTAATGCTAATTGTCAGTTTCCCATGATCAAAGTAATTTGGTTAAATAATTGGTTTACATTTACTATATTTTATTTGCCTCACAAAAATAAATGTTTTAACAAAAGATAATCTGAAGAGGAGGGAATGCTATGGTGATAGCACCAATATGGTGCCAACATATGGAGAAAGATGTGTGTTTTGTGCATACAAACAATGACATGAAGCTTCAGCTGTTTAGAGAACAAAGCTTTACACCTGAGTTAACTTAATATTATGATATGTGCATTCTGGTGCACGAGCGCATGAGGGGTGAAGACGAGGCAGTTTGCACTATATCTGAAATTCTTCTTCTGTAGTGGATTTTGGCATGGAAGTCAATTCCTATTTTAAAAAATACCATTTAAAATGCTGATTTATTGGTCATCATTTATAGCTGATTCTTGATAGGTGATTAATGGTGGCATTCCCTCCTTTCTATTTACTCTATCAGTTACACGAAGTCAGCACTCACATATGAAACAATGGCTTTTCTACACCAAAAACCAGGTTGATGACATCATGATAACCCTTCCAGCCATTCTTGGCTTTTCAGATTTTTTTCTCTCTTTTATTTTATATAATATATGGATTTGACCACAGTTTTTACAGCTCCTCCCCAGATGCAGAAAGGGAACACAGTAACTAAGTGCCTGCAGCAGTCGACAGAAGCTGTTTCCTTTAACCTCCCTCTAGACTACCAGGCGTGAAGAACGGCTGAAACATTTTCCTTTAGCCACCAGAGTCGCTTTTTTTTCCTAAATGTTGCTGGAACAGCTTCATTCAGAGGCTAGGCTGCCACCGGAGTTTGTTCAAAATTCTGCCAGAATGGCTTCAACTCAAAAGTAATTAAAAGCCTCTGAAAAACTCGTAAGTCAAGGGAGTGGCATAACACCCATTAATTACGGTGCTCAGTGATGTCACACCTGTGACTTATTGGAGGCTATCCTGAAGAGGGTTCAGAGCTGCTCTTCATAATTTATAATGGTATTTTGAAGACTGTCTATTGAAAAGCAGTATCTAGTCTGGGTAGTGCATATTTAACAACAGCCGACTGCATCAGATGAGGAGCAGTACTGTGCCTTTCGCTGTAAAGCTGTGGCAGATAACTGAAGGTTTAAATACCAGGCACACACAACAAGGTGGGTACACCTGAGGTGGGACCATGACCCTCAGATACCTCTGATCCAGTCTGGGTGTCGTTCTGTTCACCTCAGCCAGCAGTAAACTCGAAGAAGGACAGAAAGAAAAGAACTTCAAAGGACAAATGTGATTGCTGTTTTTCCCAGGGTCCTGGTTTTGACCAACTTTTAATATGTTAATACTGCTGTTGGAGTCAGAAGGTCTATACACTTCTATTTAATTGTGCTTGGCTGTCCTTGCAGGATTTAGACACTAGTAAGTAAAATCCTTAACTGTTTACCTGAAATAAACGCAGTAATGTTTATCTCCTCCAGTCCTCAGATGCATTTTTTGCCATCACATAGGAAACACATTGTCTACATAACGTTAAATTAAATTATGTAGGACAATACTAAATTTTATGCATTTCCAGTAAAGCTTGTATGTATTTGATCATTTAGAGAAAAAATATTGCAAGGTTTCTATAACAAATTAAAACCTGCAATTTGTGTGTGTGTGTTATTTTTTTCTTTGTCTGTTTTGAGTTTAAATGGAAACAAACCTTACAGTACAGAATTGGCTTAAGGTCACCTGTCTACAAGGGATTACTGTGTAGTTCCTTTTATATTTTTCCCCCTACTAGTTTGAGGGACAAAAGGGCAGCAGTACCCTAAGGGCTTTTTCAAATAACCTCTTTAGCAAATAAAGTCATACCCTATGTATAGAGGCCATTTCATCCCAGTCCCATGGGCTGCCTGTAGGGTAAAATACTGAATTTTTCTGGCATATGTCAGTGAATGTGAAAAAGAGGACCACTACTTACAGAAAGTTAAAGGCTGAATGAAAGAATGCGAATTTCCTTAATGCGCTAATTTAAGGCATTGCAGATTGAAGCTGAAGACATCAGCTATAAGCAGCTCTGAAAAATACTGGAATACATTTATGTGAACCATAGAGATTCATATGCAGCAACTGATTTACTGTGGCTTGAAAACACAACAGATTCAGCTTATCTGAGATCTTAAGCAAACAAACAAACAAACATATTTTCTCCAAGGAAAATAAGTAAAATAGAATTGGGCCTTTTCTTTATGGATGTAATCTTACAACTGTATCGACTTAACATTACCATAAACATCGCTGAAATCAACTGTCAAGAAGGAATCTGTTATGCTCGTATAAATTACTATTATTGTTATTGCTATTATTGCTGCATTTGCTGCACCCCACTTCTGTAATTGGTTAAAAGATAACGTGCAAAACCCCAAACTTTCCGGTATTCATAAGGTATAAAATAATGGTTTTAAAACAAATGATTTGACAGCTGCAAATACAGGATAACAC
Source organism: Anas platyrhynchos (assembly GCF_047663525.1). NCBI lineage: Eukaryota > Metazoa > Chordata > Aves > Anseriformes > Anatidae > Anas > Anas platyrhynchos. Next base: position 61,230,466 of record NC_092588.1, on the reverse strand, counting down.
CTAGTTACATTATAGAAACAGTGTGGATAATTACTTTTTTCAAAAGGAAAGACTCCATGGACCACAGTCTTGTCTGAATTTCCCTGCAGCTCAGATAATGTGCAGTAATACAAATCCTGTTGTCACCTCAACCTAAGTCTTTTTATCATCTATACATCAGTAAGAATGATGAGAGACGTCCCATGATTCTAACAGTCTTCCTTTGAAGGATCCACATGTTAATTACTGCACTAATTATGGTTTTTGAATAACCAAATGAAGTAAGCAGTCTATGGGAGGTACAGGCATAAACCTAAGACTGAGAAAATACTAGTTACTGAAGTCATCAGTGTAAACTGACACATTGAACATGCTTAAAAGAAGTAGAAAAAGTAGATTTTAAAAGACAAGCATCTTCAATAATTAGGGTTCCATACAGGAAAAAGAAATGTTATTTCTTAATGGCAAGTGCATTTAAACTGTTATCTAAAGATCTGAAGGTAAGCCTGCTTAATTCACTGCTTCTTCTTTTGTTATTAGGAAAACATAATTGTTCCAAATAATTAGCACTAGAGTACATCACAAGCTGACAACAAAATTATAGAAATCTTCATATTCAGATCCGTCTAGCTGGCTATTAGGAACAGTTTCTGATCATAACCCATTAGTTGAAGTGCTGTGAGTTCTTGATTGCCACCAAATAACCTCAGATATCTGCCTAAGTTAACAGCCTCTATTTATTCAGAGTTTTCTTGACAGTAAAAATTGCTTACGATTTTTACAGCTGCCACACAAAAGAACAGTATCGGATGTGCGTACTTGGAAGATTAGGTGATAAAATAATTGAAATGTGGATTTTAGACACAATTTTAACTCCTAACTTCCTAAATGAAAAACAGCTAAGGGATTTCAGTGTGCTGCAATGGTACTATTGCCTTTCACGTTTATTAAAAATTAAAATGAACACATTCCAAATCTTTCTAGTTGTGATGTCCACGCTAATTAAAATAAGATTTGTTTGGGGTGACTTTTTTTCTTTTTTTTTCATAAAAGCCTTAATTTGTCCTTTTTTTCCATTGAACACTGACTAATCAACAGCTAAAGATTTCTCTGTATCTTAAAGCTCAAGCCTTTATTTTTTGGTACTTTCCTGTGAATAATGCCAGGGTACAAACTGCTGTTAATTCATTTCTTAAACAGCTAACTAGCATGGATAGCACCACAACAAAAGCTACCAGAAAGTCTGGCATATTTTTCAAGGACACTGACAAATGAACCTTCTCACAGAAATCACTGCCGTAACCCCAAAAGGGAACAAAAACAACAAACCAAACCAAACCAAATGAAAAACAAACAAACAAACAAACAAGCAAACAAAAAACACAAAACCAGCCTCCAAAAAAAACACACACAAACATGGTAAGAAGGAAAGTGTACTCTCCTAGTTAACCACTAACCCAGCTTCAGTGAATAGATTATTGATAACATAATACAGACAAAATGGAAACTTGTTTAAATTTCCAATCTAATGCTTCAGTTATCTATAATGCTATTTGAAGCTGCTTTCAAAATGTTTTTTGTGATAATAGCTTGGTTTATAAACCCACAAAGCTGTATGTCAAATCCCATGAGGGATAACTTTGATTACTATAGTAATTAATGATGCTGGATAGTAATATGGATTTTCTGTTAAGATTTGAGTTTGAAGTTAATTAGTCTCCACATTATGATTTGCTGATTAATTACAGATATTTAGTTATAAAGAGAGATGTTAATTATTAATCTAAAAAGTCATCTAGTGTAATTAACTAAAACTTTGACGTCAGTCAACACTCTCCTTGTATGTAACTTCCAAGGCACCAATTCTATGGAGATGCACAGGCCTTCCCCAAAAGGTAAAAAAAAATACATATATATATATTAAAAAAATAATTCTTCTTTTATCTTTTTTGTGTATGGAGTATAGTGAAGAATTTTTACCCATAATTTGTCAGGAGAAGCCACCCACTTTAAAGCAGGACAGTAACTTAATTCTCGTCAAAGTACTGATTTTTCATTGCTCATTCTTACAACATGTTTCATCTTATCACTGAAAAAATGTGCTATAAAAGAAATTCCACTATGAGTCTTAACTGGGTGTACTCTTGAAATCATGTCTTAACCTTAGAGCTGTGATGTCCTTCTGACTGATGGGCTTTGTCAGTTCCCATGTTAAACTCTGGAATGAGCTTCAGCGTTGCTACAGATATCTGTATTTTCCAGCCGCAGCAGTGGCAGCAGCCTCTAGCAATGCCAAGAAAATATTAGAGCAAAACTACTAATTAATGTAATAACTCAGAATTTGAAATCACCTTTTGTCTAAAAGGAAACCCCACCTTCTATTTTTTTTTTTTTCATCCCTTCTCATCTGCAAGGCACAAATCTTACTGTTACTGTAAAGGGGATGGGAATGTGATTAAGAAAAAGGGTTAAACCAAAAAGCATCAGCAGCACACCAATGTCCTGGAATTTACCCTAGTAACACAGACTCCGAGCAGGGATCTGTTTACATTATCTCTAGATCATCTTGACAATATTTATTCTCTATTTACCTAAATGAGGCAATATGATGATATTTATTGCTCAGAATGGCTAAATATAGACTTTTCCTGAGCACTCAGTACCATAGTGGGAGGTTTTGCTCTAATCTACATCTTTAAACTGACAAGCTGGAGCATTCCTAATGAATGCCTCTTTTCATCTGGATGTCTGTGTGTATTTGACAGTATAAATATTTAGCAATATCGGAGTCAGCTTGTGATTTTACCCAGATGGACTGATTGATGCCTTGGCTTGACGTTGCCAAAGACAATCCATGCAGTTATATAAGCAATTTCCCTCTTACTTCCTAAGAAGCAATTAGGTGGCCAAAGGCAGCAACCCAAAAATAGTGAGAATACTTCTGGTATCAGCTGACAACTCTGAGGGATAAATAAAATATGGTACTTAAATTATTACCACTTTACTTTCATGAATCATGGGATTAAAGCTTTCACTTCTAAAGTACATATAAATTGCAGGGTTTCTTATGTCTGTAATTTGCAAGAATCTAAGTTAAAATACCAGCTAATCAGTCAACTCACATTCACCTTGGGAAAAGTACCACCCTTCCTTGTCATTTTTGTAAATTGCATGCCTAAGCACCAATGTTATTTTCAGGGGGAAAAAAGCTTGTTGTCAATAACATATATTGCAGTCTAGTTAAAACAACATTTGTTAAGGTTTAATCGCAAATGTAATCTGCTTTTAAAGTTTAGACAGAACGCTCAGAGAAATTCAAGGGACAGATAATAAATCATTTTCTCCTATCTTGGGTGTGAACAAGGTAGGCTGGATTTTTGCAGGTGTGCCGGGCTGTTCTCCTACATGCTGCAGACTGGTTTTGCTTTTTTCCACGAACCATTCAAAAATAAGAGAGATGCCAGCAGCTAAGAAAGGAGGAATTTATGCACTATGTGACTTTCAAGCTACATAAGCTGCGCTTCTCATGTAAGTGAAGATTTCCCATCATTTTATTCAGTTTGTATCTTTGGCATTCACTTTGTAATTCATAATGCGCCTGTGTAACAAATTGCAGCAGCCAGAAGTTTTAGCTAAATTTCATGCACACACATATAAAAATATATGAATACAAAAACTCCTGGATACTGAATGTCAGCTTTACATTAGCTATGCACTGTTTGTCCGTGTCAGGTTTACATGGTGCAAGATGCCTGCAATGATTATGTCGTGCGCTCTTATGCATGTTAGTGCTCTGGGGGGAAAGAACAGTTGCACATTATTTTTGGCAACGGTAAAATTCACGTCTCAGCCCTGCTGTTGATTCCCCTCCCCTCCCCACACACCTTTAGTTTCTTTGTTTTCTATTAACTCATCCCAGTCTTTGTATAACCCATGCAATAACCCAGGAGAAAGGGCAAGGAAGACATTATTCTTCTTGACACTAATACCTATAGATCCTGTTCTGCAGTGATACCTCTTCCTATCGCAAGGTATCTCAGCTAACAGAATGCTCCAAACTCAAGAGCTGGCACCGTTAATATATTCCAAAGCAAGTGGGATACAATGCCCACCGGTAATCAGCCATACACAGCAAGGTTTCTTTGGGACTGCCTGCCCGCAGTCTTTTGGGACTGACAGTACTGTGAGGGACAGTATCTTTACATGTGGCACACATTGGCTGCAGCACATCCTTCGGAAAGGCAGTCTCCGACTTACCTTTTTTTTTTTATTATTATTCTGTGACCAGCCAGGTGCCAAATAAAAATAAATGTATGCTGTTTTGTATTTATTGGATTTGATTAGCAATAAATTTGTTATTGACCAGATCCAGAGCGTGAGGGCCTGAGGCACAATCCAATGGTCTCTACTCACTTGATCATTACCCCCTGCACTTTCAATCAAGCTGCATTGAATTGCGTTACCCTGTGTTTTGCTTCTGAATCGTCTGGTTGGAGAGCAGAAGGCGGGGAAGGAGGAAGAGGAAAGGGCCTGTTTTCTAATGAGAAAATTAAGAGAGAAAGGGAAGGCTGTTCCTTTAAACTGGAAGATAACTACAGTACAATGCCAAAAGAAATCTGGTGATATAGTGCACTGTACACGGTACAATCCATTGCGCAGGTTGACGTGAGAAATGACTAGGTCTGATAAGGCAAAGTTTAGAATAAACTGCATTGTTTTACAAAATATGTCATCGGGAAAAATGCATTAACTCTAATCAGCCAAAATGGTGTGATTCATTGCTTAATTTCAGGGTACCAGGCTATAAATTACATCAGGCCTGCCACAACTAATTTTTGCAGTGGCATACTAGATGAAAAATGAAATGTCCAAGTGGCTACAAGTGAAAAGCTTCCATCTTTCTTCCACAGCTGAATATTACTTACTCTAATGATGTATAATAGCCTGCAACTACACTTAACCTGTGCATTAAATGGCAGCACAAACTGTTTACCTAGAGTTATGAAGAAGAAAACAGCAAATCAAGCAAAGGAATCTAGAGTGTGTACATTAACCTCCCACATGCCAACATAATTGTCCCCTACAGATGATGTATAACATCGACTCCAAATCATACTTATTTTTTTTTTCATTACACATAATAGCTTATGCTTCAAGTATCAAAAGTGTCAAAGCATGTGTGATAAATTGATGCCAAAATGTACCTAATTAATAAGTCTGATGATGTTTAGATTAAAACAGATGTTGGTTATGTTGTTAACGGAACGGCAGCTAATAACAATAATTGCAACCTATATGCCTAAAAATTGCAGGTATTATAAAAAAGAACAACAAAACCATGTCATATCTGAACAGTACAAAATGGTTAGCAAGATTTTTTCAGGTGAAAGTGTTCATTTATGTAAGAATACCTAACGTCAGATCAAAGTAATTAATCAGACCTTTAGCACTAACAACAACCCATTCTTAAAAATCTGTGGGTAGGCTTTACATGGATCTTGGTTTTACCTCTGATACTCTGCGTGCCACAAAAATACCTGTAAGGCATATGAGCCATCATTCACCTACAATAAGTAAGGTGAATTCTTTGTGGATAATGTGGAGCAAAGAAAAAAGAAAAAAGAAAAAGATAATAAACTCCAGAAAGTTTCTAGATGTGATGAAGCAGTCTATGATTATAAGTATCCTGCAGATGCTGTTAATTTTAACAGTTCTAATTTTACCAAAAATAAATAAAATGTAACACATTATTTCAAAACTAGCTCTGAAGTATAGATTAAATATAATACTTTAAATTCCCCCCCCTTTTTTTCCCTTGATGGAAAATAATTGCTCATCATTTTGCTTCCTTTAAAAATACTGTACCCAAGGAGAATCAATTGACGGAAAACCTGATGACAAAAAATTGTATCGTTCTGAAGCAAGTTTTGGAGAATCTGATTAGGTCTCATGCTGCAATACTAGGTATTCCATTTTTGCCAAAGGGCCAGCTATTATTATTAACATCATTTGTCTGAATCATTACTCTGCACCTTGGTTCAGCAAACACTATGAAGATGGCATGGTAATAAATGACCGCAGGATTCTTTCCTGCTTCGGCCTGTTTTTATCTGCCACCTCTCTACCGTCAGCTCCATCTTTCTGAACCTCTCTGAATCCCCAAAAGGGACGGGGCGTCTATTTGTTTTCCACTAGGTTACCACTCTGTCTATTGTTGTTTGCACTAAAGGGTACGAATTCAATTCATTCTTGTGACATAAAAGCACTGATACAGTAAATTTTTCGCCCAAGAGAAAACACAAACAAAGTTGCTGAATATGGGCTAAGATGTGAAGCACTAGTATGTACGTGAAGGAGCTTTTTGAGGCAAGTCTTGCTTACTGAATATTGTTTTTTCCCCACCACAATCTACACAATCACATAAGAGCATTTTAAACTTGCACTAGCCTTTCCAAATGGGTACCTCTTGCGAAACAGTGATTGCGAAGGAGGGGGTAAGCAGTACTTCTATCATACCCAGAAGCAAGAGAAGAAAGAAAGGACCGGGAGGTAAAATAGCCAACTGATAACTACAAGATTAAGCAAGCCACTGCTTCTGGGATAATAAGGGTTATTGAGAATGGCAGACGAGAGCCAAGTAGAATAACAAGTAACAAGAAGAGAAGACTTAAAAACAGTTAAATAAGAAAATCAGAATGAGAGAGAACTACAGAGCATTGGATAAACTCATTTTTCTGTACGTTGAAATCCACACAAATTACTCTACCTTTATTTTTACCTAAATATGACAAAATTAATGAATCTGCCATCTAAATGAATCAATCAAAACTAAACACGCTAGGGATAGGACCTGAGACTCTACTCTGCAAAATAAAACCCAAATCAGAGATGTAAGGGGTCTCTTGCTTTTAGATAATAGAACATGCATATTTTTCTCTTCAGCAACAAGAAATACTTAATGTTAGAAAATACTGTATCAGGAGCAGACAGTTCTTTAAGATTCCCCAGTCAGAAACATCTTGCCTAGGATTCCTTCCCTTTTCAGTACCATAAAGGCAGATTTTATGAGAAGGTCCAATCACAAAAAATAAATTTCCATGTCCCAGTATATGTAAACACTCCATGCCTTGTGGAAATTTAAGTTACCTAAATGCAATTACAAAGCATATTTAGCCCTGGCTTTTCATGGCCAAGGGCATCTTGTTTTCTGAAATACACCTTTATAAAGTGCCAAACTCGGTAAACACTACAGAAAACAGCCAAGTACTTTCCTTGTCCAAGTCTTATAGAATGCTTAAAAATAACACTCCTAAATCTGAAATGCTGTAATTGTTCACAAAGCCCGAAAGGCTGTGTTGTATATGACTTTCTTCACTATCGAAATGTTCTATATTTCTGCCAGAACTTAGGAAGTTATCACTTGAAAATCACTGGCTAATCTAGCTTGTGCTAAGATGGATTTTTAATGAAAGTTTAATGAATGATAAATACTTGTTTCTTGATAAATGTTTAATTATGCCAATAATTACCAACTGCTGAAAACTACTGTTGTGTTAATAATGGCATTTTAGTACACAAGCAGTTTCATGAGTCATGATGCTGTTAAAGATCAGAATTCCATCTGTCTAATGCAAACTAGCAAAACAAAAGAAAAGTCTAATTAATATTTTGATACATTTTCCCTATACACTTTAAAACTGATGTCCTTTCGTGAAAGAATAAATTTACTCGCTCCCTTTTTGAGAGAAGAAATATATGTCTCAGAGCTACTACATTATTAATCATTACTACTATTTGAACCTGAAAACTGGAAGTGAAGAAGAAATGAAGCCAGATGTAATATACGTACAAATGCTTTTTGTTTACTTTTTCGGAGGAGGGAATGGGTCATCACGGTAATGATGAGACTTAGTTTTCACCTGAAATATATCATTTTGAATCATTTTAGTACTGTACTACTTATGCTGTATGTAATCTACAGAGTTATCTAGGCCTGTTTCTCTGATGTTAAAAAGCCAGCAAACTGCTGCCCTTGCGACTTAGAACTGGGTGGCCAAGGAACATCAAATTGTCATAGCACCCTGCAATGGGGCCCAAATAAAATTGAGATAATCTTAGAAATGCAAATAATATAACAATATAGATATGCTCTGAAAAGTAATAGGAGATCAAGGAGACTTCCACTGACCTATTTGTTCCAAGATTCCGCTTAATTTGAAAATATCTCCCATATTCCTCACATTCATGGTACTTATTTCTGTTCTACCTCTCCCATAATTGCCACAGGACTGATGGGCAGCCTTGCCCAGCATTCTGACGAAGTGCTACTCCATCGTGCACACCGCAGCACGTGAGATCCTAGGGTGTGCTCTGCTGGTGCACCTGGAGGTCCTGCAATCTGCACAACGTGCAAGTCCTGTCTTGAAGATGGCCTTGGGACTGCCCTTAATGGAAGTTACAGACACAATCTACAGGGTCTGATTCACAACCCACTCATACCCACGAAAGGATTTCCCATGGACTGCCAAGAGTTTTCAGTCAGGCCCTGTTTATAACGCTAGGGTTACCTCCACTCTAGCATGAACAAGTTTAAATTCATTACAGGCATACCAGTTAGTAAGAAAGTACTGCAACATGTCAGCTGAGAGCTGACATTCTCAACATGCTGTTGAGCAGATACTTAATACAACAAAAACACCCTTATTTGTGCGATTCAAAATATGAACAGGGTCGTATTGTTCTGTGAAATGGAACATTAAAAAAAAAAATGATTGAAGTGAAAATTAAGCTTTTAATGTTTGAAATACAACTTCTTCCAGGCACCAACTCCACTATTATAACATATTTTGCATCAGGATACTTAAAAGGAGTTTCTGATTCAAACACCTTACAAATGTGAGTTTTTCTTTCTCTTTGAAACTATGTAAACTTTCAATTTAAATGGATGTTAGCTTGTGTTTTTCACAGAGAAGACTAGACAGAGCACCACAAAACTTATTTTATTCAGCACTCTTGTACCTCATTTGGGTTCAACTAAGAGATCCCATAAATTGTTTCCATTTCTTACATCTACAGCTCACTGACACAAATTTGTTTTCTACATAAATGCAATGTATTTTTGAGATGGTATTCTTCTTATTTAACATTTATGTAAGCCTAACTGTGCATCAGAATGTATTGGAAGCATTTGACCTCTACTTGGGTACCTTGCAGAATGTTTTGATTCTGAAAATATTCTTGTAGTTCTAAGAATTGCCTGACACCTTTAATTTATTATTCAGCATGCTTTTTGCAGATTGGCAGTAGTTCATACAAAAAGGTAGTTCACCACATAAACAGGCAATAAACCCAAATACTGAACCAAACAAACATATTTATGGAATAACAGAAAGGAGATTTTCTTGATGGTGGGAGAGGGATTCTGTCATGGACTAGTACAATGAGCATGTTAGCGTCCATATAGCATCTGTAATGCAATACAGAAAGCAGTGCAGTGAAACAGAAAACAAAACTCATCCTGACAAATCGTTGCCAGATAATAATACTTCCTCCACAAGATTAACTTAGGAGAGTGAAGAACAAATGCAGAGATATGCTCAAACATATAATGACAACTCTTCTGCAGTTGAATCATACTAGGCTATTGCTTTAAGGTTATAAAAATTACCTTGATTGTACCATAGTGTACAATATTGTTGGTTATAGCCTTTTTATGCTGTCTTACTGTGTTCGGTAATTCTTAGAACCGAAAGGCAATAATTTATACTTATTATCTATTTTAAATAGATGCAGAAAGCATGCATATCTTAATATTATTGGAAATTTTAGCACCCCCCCTAACTAGTCAAAACCAAAAGGAAAACAACCATTTCAGCTGAGTCAAAATGTTCCCCAGACCCCTGCGGAGAGAGAGACTCTAGGCCTATATGAAGGTGGGATAAATGAGTTGTTCCCAAGTCCCATCAATTTTAGGAAAAAGGTCTACTTTGCTTCTCACAGGTCCTCCTGACAGACATTAGAGCAGACCGGTGAACATTGCCCAGAAGTCTAATCATAAATTGTAAAAATATTTACTTTCTTAGTGAAGCAAAAGAGCAATTTGCAATCCACACAGTTATAGAAGATAGACCAGTTCTAAGTAACTTGCCCCTGAAACTTTCATTCCATTGCAATACTGCAGTGGAGTTTATATTAAAAATGCTGCTTACAAAAATCAAATATCTGTCCTAATCCCATTGTCCCCACTCATTGTTCTCCGTTTCAAATTCCTTGCAAAGGTTACTCCTCTTGAAGCCGACAAACATCGCATGTTTCACACCGAATATCTCAGAAACAATTAAATATATGCTGTGTTAGTAATAATATTTGTTTACCCGTTCTTTTAAGGCTTGGTAACATCACAGTAAAAATTGGCTGTGCCTACAGTTGCTCTCATTACTGCTAGAATGGGTGGAGCTACACTGATTGGAGCTGAAAGGTGGAAGATTTCTCCTAAAAATACGTGGTCGAGACAGCCATATATTAAAGTTTCACTCCACGTAAATGGAATGTCACTCTTTTATAACTACAGTCCACTATGATAATCCTCTTGGAATGCATTAATTATCATCCACCAGATAAGTGTCAAAAGCTACATTCCTAAAGGATTATCAATTCCCACCCAATTTCTACTGCAGCTGCATAAGGAAGGAGAAAAGTTAGTGGAAAAAGAAGAAGCATCAAGCGGCTCTTCGTCTTCCCACAGTTATTCTCTACTCAGAATGAAAATATGGCCTTTCGTAACAGCTCAGCCATTCGTATAGCTTTCATCACAACTGCACGAGTAGAACAGAGGCAGTGACATGGTATCTGTGTTAAAATAGGAAAGACTTTGTCCTGCAGATTCTTTCATTATATAGTGACATTCTTCTTAGAAGCATTTGGAGAAAGAAAGAAAGAAAGAAAACCCTTCACTACTAGAAGGCTTCAATAAAGACCTCAAAACCATAAAATAACAGTCTTTCTTTCTCAAGTTAAGGCATTTTTAACCATTACACCAAATGATTTCCTACTGCATTTTATATGTACAATTTTTTTTCCTATCCCTTCACTTTTACTGTTGAACAGAACAGACCTCTAGCAAAACTCTCAAAAGACTTCTGTGAACAACTTGTTTCACTACACAGCTAGAGGAAGGTATAGAAAGAGTGCTCCAAAGATAAGGAATGAGATTAAAAACAAGACACAGAAAAGTTGATTTTTGTGGAAAAAACTTCTACTGCCATACCCATTCGAATACCCACAACTGTGAAGTCAGCATGTGGCGTTCTTACGGCCTTCTGGTGGTATTTGACACTTTTTATTTAGGCAACTGTGTGCACCTCTGCCATTTGTGACAAAAACAGTATGGAATAAATTGAGAAATACACACATCCAAACACATGAACGGGTGATACTGTTTAAACCAGATCACAAACTGCGCTCAGATCTAGCATGAGGCCTACACCAAAGCTGGGGTGGAGTCAGGATAGGAGAGCTCCTCACTCAAAGCTGGTTGAAGTGCTCAGGGAGGTCAGCAGCGAGCCTCATACCACTTCTGCCTCAGAGTCCCCGGTGAAACGACAGCCCGGCACAGAAGGAAACAGTATTAGTGCTGTTTTATTTACAATATACATATTGTAGTTGTTCTTAAGGCTCCTGTGCCAGGCCCTGTACAAGCACATGAGCTGAGGGAAGCAAGCCATTGAAAGAGCTCACAGTCTAAAGGCACAATGAGAGTAAGCTAATAGTAGTGAAGGCATAATGTTGAACACGGCACGCACATGGTCACAATACCATGGTATAAAGGCCTTTTATTCCCCTAACTAGGCCGTTTGAAGCCATTAAGAATATTGACTTTTTACTGTGTTTGTTGCTATCACTGCGGGGCATGGTGCAGGTGGAAATGCTGTGTAATTTTTCAGACGAGACACTTTTGGCAGATTCTTGTAGCGCATTTTCCAAAAATAAGGATGTCCTGGTAAAATTCCAGTATTTTTTTAGTTACTTTATGCTTATCTGGGTTTCCCCTACAGTTTAAACTGGAAATGACATTAGTCATGCAATGCTGTTGCTCTCTGCTAAAAAAACTCTACGTTTCACCTCAGCTATGTCTGGTTTTTAGTTGGAAGTGAAGCCTTGTGGATGTGCTGGAAGCTTGTAACAGGTTTCAACATCCCTTGAGATAAAAGATGCTATAGAAATAATAAATTACTATGGTAAACTTGGAATTGCTGAGGCAACCGGCATGCTGAATTGCAAGATGCGCTCCTTGTTTCTTCCAGGATAGGACCAGTATTTCTTACCAGGCACCCACGGGTCTGAAACCAGCCAGGCTTTGACCCCACCTCGTACAACAGCAATAGCAGACCTTCCCAGTACCACTGAAACAGTAGGAGACCTTGGGTTTTGTTTGTTTAGCAGGGCTTTTTAAATGAAAATTTTGGGACATCTGCGGGTGCCTAGTATGATATTAACACATGCACCTCACTGTCTCCTGTCTTAACAGTGTGTTGTCACATTTGCAGTTTGGGCAAGACAGAATTGCTCATCTTCCCCTCACAGCCCATCTGGTTTCTCCCAAGCTGCTCAGGCGACAACACTCTAAAGAAAAAGCGATGTTATCAGGGACACGTACCAATATATATCACATATTGCAGCATGTTTTGTCATTTACAATGCATCATAAAAAGTTACATTGCATCTGACCTACAACATGATGTAATGTAAAATGACATGCTTACATTGAACAACATTACATTACTCAAAAATCGGAATTTAAAGAAATAAGCATGGGGGGGGGTGTCTATTTATTTACTTGGAATGCTACAAATTCTGACAGACATTAAGTCAGCCACGAAAAAGGGGGAGGTGGTGTAACTATATTTAACTGCATGGCTGCTTAGTCACTTGCTAATGCCTTTTTGGTTTTTGTTTTGTTTAGTTCTGTTTTTTTAACAAACAAAAAGTTAAACAGTACACTGAAATCTGTGCTGTGGATTTTTAATATTAAATACAACAGCTGATATAATCTTAGAAATATTACTGCTAACTTTCAAGGTGTAAAGCTGCACACAGTTTTTTTTTTTTCACATTTTACTACTAAGAAGTGCAATGATCAAGCTGTAAAAATGCATTTTAAATATTTCTGTTGGATTTTTAACAGCAAGAGCGCAAAGCAGAGTGCTCTGTACATGCCACAGATCTGCTTTTTAAGAATCAACATGGTGCACACCATGTGAACTGTCACATTAATAACCCTATGCTGATATTCAAATTTTCTGTCTTAAGCTAAAGAAAGATTGAATACCCTGCTGTTGTGTGGCCAAGATTGAAGAGGTGTCTCACTGACATTGTTCAAAGTTTATGAAAATATATGAATGCTCAAATGTCATTGGCTTTGCGCCTCCAACAGACTGTGGTTTTATGAGAAATCAGTCTTTTAATCAAAATGATTGAATACCTTAAGGTCGAATCCAAAGATATCAGTTAATATCTAGAAACGTGCTATTTCTGCAAATTTTGCCAAGCCGTACATATTGTGGTGCATTTTAAAGTGTTAATTTGTGCATTCCATATTGAAAATTGATCTTGAGTTTTAGCTTTTTGTCAAGCAAAAACATATGGTTACAAGCTCTATGCATTTTATGTGACGGCTGTTGAAGCTGTCACATGTGCAAACTTGATAACCGATGTGACACATACGCAAATAATTTGCTTGTTTAGTAACAATTCAAAGATTCATTATTCATGCAAAAACACGTTGCTTTTTTAAAATGATCAGATGGAAGTAGTCTTCGTTTTGCACAATCTAGTCTCATTGGTGTGCAAACACAGATAAAATAAAGCTGGGAACTAAGTGGTATTAAAACAAATCCAAGAATATGGGTATTTTCAGATAATTATTGAACCAGATGGTGTTTTTTGTTAATTCTGCCATCAGTCTGAGAACTTGATGTCTTACATCTGCACTTGGTAAAATAAATTTTGCCACTGACATTATTTCAGTTTTCTTAAAATATTTCAATCAGTTTTACACCAAGATTTGCAAACATCTGCCATTCTACATGGCTGTGAGTTGAAATTATTTGAAAAAATTCTGTTAAGAAAACACTTATCCTAAATTTAACTCAGACCTTGCACTTCTGCTGCTAAACTGCCTGAATTACTACATTACGGATATTATAAATAAAATGCTAATCATGTGCCAAAATCCAGCTACCTTCAACTTTGAGAGGAAGAGCCTATATAAATCAATGAAGAGCTGCAGGCTCATTTGGGGATGCCATCTTGGGATCTTACAGTCACTTACTTTGCTTTCTTAAGGCGGAAAGTTTGGAACATGGTTGGCGCAGAAAAGAAGGGAAAAAAAAACTGCCCTGGCCTCCACAAGGCCAATGAACAAATGAACAAAAATAAAGAATATTGGAATGTGTGACCAATCTATTAAGATCGACTTTGAATCAATGGATACAGAAGTAATCCAAACAGTATTTTAACCTGCAGCTATGTTACTCACCCTCATAGAACTCCTCATAAACATTATTGCTCAAGTACGGTACCTCGTAAACAGATGTGCTCCATCACTTATGCACATTTGACACTGTATATAGCATTTAGATAGTTCCTTTCTGTGATCTAAATCACAGCTTTTCTTGAAAATTCAGCTGTAACAGGCAATAAAATTGTGTAGCTGGCTTAACTTCTCCAGTGCTCCACTTCTACACTGAATCCCAAATAAGACTGCTTTTTTGTACATGCCATAATAGCTAAACTCCTCTCCTTTTCAAGTAAATGTGCTACGATACAAGCTGCACCCTAGCAATCATCAGACTAGTTTCAGAGGCACCATGTGCGATGGCATTTTACTTATAGCAAATATCATAACTGTGTGAACTTTTTTATGAATTCTGCAACAGCTGCAGTAAAATCCCTAATGCGTTCGCTAGTTGGTGAGGTTTTATGATGGTGTTTCCCTGGGCTAGCATCTTGATGTGGGTAACACAAGAGAGCCCGTCTGACCCACCACACCAGGGAAAGCATTCACTGGTGTGTATTCAAGGCATAAGGGTTTAATTCCCAGTCCTATAATCCTACTCCCAGCTCTGAGAAGAGATAGGAACAGCTCTGAGTAAGACTATTTAAGAGTCACGACTGTTTGCAGAAGAGCTAGGAACTGTACGTGAAAATGTGCAGACTTTCTCTGGTAGGGATTCTTTCTAAAAGCTTCCTCCGATGCCTCTTATTTAATGTGAGATGGGAGGGATTGCCAAGGGTTGTCTGCAAAAGGGAAATTTCTGGGAGACCTGGTATGTCTGTGTGCATGAGCACACTGTGAGGATAAAGGCTGTTTATCTGGAGACAGATCCAAATCTCCCAAAGTCAACCTGCAGATAGATCAGACCTCCTGTTGTGCAGTGATTTATCTTGCTGTAAGATGGGAACTATTGCACGGTACTCCACAAAGATTTTTTACAGCACTTAAGATGACCAATGGGTGCACTCTGCTACACACACACACCCTCAAGCCTCTGGCCTGGGACGCACCCTGAGGAGCATCCTGAATCCCCTATCTAGCTTATAGGGGTTGCCTTTACACAGGACACCAGGGTATTAGAGGAAGCAGAAGAAATGAGGTACAAGGGAGGACATGCATGGCCAGGCACTCCCTGATATGATGCCGGGACATGGTGGGTATTTGTGTCAGCGAACTGAGAAGTGTTCCCAGGTCCCCAGCTAATGTAGCATTTGCTATTTCTGAAGCGGAGAACAACCAAATGAGGGAGTGAATTACAGAAATTGCAGAGATTCTCCTAAATAAAAAGCACGGAACACCTTGTCTTCTCTCCTGAAGCAGAAAATACTACCTGTTTGTATATTTAATATCAGCTTCATCATTCACGCCGATTTTTTTTGGGTACAGATGCCTATGGTTGTGTACTATTCTTTGTGCTAGCCTTTTTAAAAATCTTTTGGTTCTCTCTCATAGCTTGAGGCATGCAAGCTGGGTAGAAGTGATACAAATAATTGTATTAAAAACATGCTCAATATATTTTGAGGTAAATAACATTTTACTATCACTAGGTGGTTAATTTAAAAAATATATAAAAGTTAATTTGTAGATATTAATTGAATGCATTTTAATGTTATTCCCATCCGTTATCAGACAGTCATTTTTAAAAAAAGTAAAAAGACTGTGATATGAAATGTCTTTTTTTTTTCCTTTTATAGACTTGGCAAAGACCATCAGTTTATGGCCTGTTTCGTTTCTTGCCAGTAGACAGCACTGAAAGTTATAAAACTAAAACAATTGCTTTCATTTATATCTTTTCCTGATTACTCTGATAGCTGAAATGTCTGAAGAAGTTCAGAATCTGTAAAGCCTGTCACATTATAGAAACATGTCTCTTTAAACTAAATGTGAAATTCCAGTAATTGAAGTGATAAATCTACTGTTTTTGCTGGGGTACTTTTGATGAGAACTATAGTAGTAAATTAGAAATTATTCTCTGCTGTTATATCATGGTAAAAGCCTTTCCATTATCTGTTGTCAGTCACTAGGTATGGGCAAATAACTCAGTTGTCAATCTAACTGTGAAACCTTAAGTTCTGGGAATAATCAATAAGCAAAAAAAAAATAAGAAACAAAAAACCAAAACCTCTCTATTATCTTCATGTAATTCTTTAGACAACTTGAAGTTGTTTTTTCCCTTTTTACTTCTGCACATCTCATTTATTCACAGATATATTGGATATCTTAGAATATTTCATTTTTTATAGCTAGTTACATGTCAGCCTGTTTTCAAACGGTATATGAGAGTAACATTTCAGTACGGGCAAGCATCTCTACCTGTGTGTCTAAATGCAATTTTACACATGATACAGACTTAATTAAACTAGCAGTAAAAAACACCTACATTTTATTATTGATTTTTCAGCTATACTATTTATTGCCTAATATTTCTATTTTAAACATCCATGATTTTTTTCTCTTTCAAAGATTCATGTAAACATCATCTAAAAGACCACAATGAATCCAAACAGCAAGTGAAACAAAAACAAATATTATATGCCATATACTTATATTACAATCTGGATTAATAAAGCGAAAGCAATCACTTTGATTTTGATGCTAAGACAGACCTTTGCAGCCTAGGTGAAAAGAGATGGAAAGAAGCGGGTCAGGTAGCTCTTAGCTCTAACCCTTACCTACTCTGTGACCAGGGCTGTTACCATGTCATCTTCCCCTGCCTCCTTTCATCAATAGGGAAAACAGAAAGAAAAAAAAAAAAACAAACAACACAACACACCAAGACAGCAACATAAAACAACACAAATAATCACTGGCTAAACTACTAGAAAAGATTCATCAATGCCAGGCAGCTGTTCAGGGGTGTGTAACTAGAATGACTAGCTAACCATTTTTAACATTCCTAAAATAGTCCTATATTACTTATTTAGAAGATGACTGGACTAAATGAGTGGAATAGCACTGGAGAAATATTTTTCTGTTCAGCTCTATGAGTAATTTGTTCAAAACCTTTTGACCTGGGATGAACTCCAGGCACAGAACTTGGACTGAAACCACAAAATCAGAGAATGTCTATCTACATAAATAATTTTTTCCTCTTGATTTTATAATGGAAATGGGTGTCATCTGTGAAATTTTGATGCAGGTGCAAATGCCAAGTTTTGGAAATGTAGAGGTTCAAATTCAAGGCTCTGATTCAGTCTACATTACATATTTTACAGAGGAATAATTATTTTCAAGTAAGAGACGAAAATTATTGTTTCAGATGAGAGTTTGACCTTGTAATATTAGAATATGTGAACAAATTATGAGTGAAGTATTTGAAACTTCAACTAAAACCATATGATGAGAACCAAAGAAAACACACACAAAACTTTGCTTAGCAATTTTCTGAGTAACTGCCGAGAACATTAACAAAACTTGATACATTTATGGACTGCCATTTTGTGTTTAAAACAATGGCCTATGCAGTAAAAGAACAACAAAAACTGCAGCTAAAACAACAGATGATTGTGCTGATCAGCTTTAAACCCAGATTCTACCAATACAATACTGTAATGCACAACTTGCTTTGGTATCCAAAGAATAGTCTCTGATTCACAGCCATAAGGTATATAAAAATACGAACTACTAATCCAACCTTCTTTTTGGACTTGCTTTTAAGGGAAGAGGGAAAGGAAGAAATTAGACATTTAAAATAGATTTTCACTCATTTGCAGATCTACAGCACAGAAAAAAATTGGATTAATCTTCAAGGTTCAAACTAAAAAAGAACAAACAGGAATTAAGTGCCTCCCCAAATCTCAGGAATATGTAAACAAACTATTGCCAGTTTTGTGAATTCTCTCATTTTTTTCCATTATTACTCCAATTTTATTAGTTTAAACATCAGTTGGTGAATATTTGGGAAAGGGAAACAAATTCTATGCTGAATGAAGCATTTAATCTACATAAAACAACGCAGCAGTAAGAAATTAGCTACTTAACCTACAAAACTGCATTGATAGTAAACCACAGCCAGTATATCATGCTGAAAGTGTACCACTCATTCCTAATAAGTTTAGCAAATTCATAAGGATCCTCTCTCCATTCTGTTTTGGATTTCTTGGTTTCTTGTTGTTTATTTAAAACTATTTAACTCCTCAATCTGACTGCCACAACAGCACAGCACCATCATACAGGAGTTCACATGAGTAATTGGAAGAAACGCTGTACTTTCATGTCAGCATGTTCATCCCAGAAATCACTTGCTCTATCCACCTAGTGTATATTTTTTGGAAAATACATAGAATTTCTTAAGGAAATGATACAATGCTAAAATTCAGTAAAAATCAAGTGACTCTGAAAGCTTCATTAGAGTCTCTGGAATGGTTTCTTTGCTTTTTCCTTTGTGGAAGTTGGGATGTGACAAGAAGCATATCATGATTACCTGGTTCTCAGTTGCTCGGAGCTGACATGCAAGTGCTGACGGTACAACGAGCATGAGATCTTACACAGCCAAAGGCTGTGGGAAGCACTTCTCACACAATCTCTGCCCTGTGCCTACTCTCTTCCTTGCACACTTTACATATTGCTTGTCTTTCCACCACCCTTATCCTTCTCCCGGTGACCCAAGTGTCCTCTCTTGCTATGGTCTTGTCTTTATCAGCAAGTTTTATACTCAAATTCATCTAGTTACAAAGAAATTCATCTAGTTGCACTACAGCCACTCGTAGAAGAAAGGAAGGCTTATGTCGATTTAGCTATACATTGCAGATTGCACGATCATACAGAACAAAAAGACAAAATAAGGTGGAAGAAGGAGAGGGGAAGGTTAAAATATACACAAGAAATGAGCACGACTGTACATTAAGGCAATAATTCTGATACTCCAGAAGAGTCAAGTATCAAAAAGAGGAGTGGCCAGCAGGTTGAGGGAAGTGATGGGCTCCCTCTACTCAGCCCTTGTGAGGCCACACCTGAAGCACCGTGTCCAGGTTCGGGGCCTCCAGCAGAAGAAAGATGTGGACCTGTTAGAGCAAGTCCAGAGGAGGGTTATAAAAATGATCAGAAGGCTGGAGCACCTCTCCTATGAAGAAATGCTGAGAGAGGTCGGGATGTTCAGCCTGGAGAAGAGAAGGCGCCGGGGAGACCTCATTACAGCCTTCCAGTACTTAAAGGGGTCTTATAAAAAAGATGGAGAAGGACTCTTTACTTGGGTAGGTAATGATAGGACAAGGGGGAATGGCCTTAAACTAAAAGAAGATAGATTTAGACTAGACATTAGGAGGAAATTCTTCACTGTAGAAGGCTAGTAAGGCACTGGAACATGCTGCCCAGAGAAGCTGTGGATGCGCCATCCCTGGAGGTGTTCAAGGCCAGGCTGGATGAGGCCTTGGCCAACCTGATCTAGTGGGTGGCATCCCTGCCTATGGCAGGGGGGTTGGAGTTAGATGATCTTTAAGGTCCCTTCCAACCCGAGCCATTCTATGGTTCTATCTAGGAAAGGAGAAGAGGAACAAGCCAGCTCTAGAGTGAACTGAATTGTGGACAGAAGTGAATTTCAAAAATGGAATGAAACAAAACAAGGTGGGATGTATGATCACCAATACATCTGAAGGACTAGTCTGAGGTTCCTAATAGCCTGCCTTTCTTTTCTTCTTTCTTTCCTTCTTTCCTCCTTTGTGCTTATCTTCTATTTAGTTAACAGTGCTTTCTAGACCATAGCGTCCCAGATCACCACTGTTGATGAAAAGTATACTCCCTTTGTGTATGTTTTTTTTTTTTTTTTTTTTAATATTAGTCATTTGTGGTTTTCATAAAGCTGATACAAAGCTTAAGAGAAGACTAAAATCCAGCTCTCCAAATTGTAGTCTACAAGACAATTCTGTTTGGCTTAGAAAGACATGTCCAATCACATAGCATGATAAGGTTTTCTTGCCATCTGGCTCCTGAATAAACTGTTACATTGTAATCTAGTGTCTGTTTGTCAAGAAGTTTGATAGTCTGGTTTAAATTATAACCTGTTTTCATCTTCTTATTTTTTTTTCCTTCATGTTGGCTGAGATTTTCCATGACTGGTCCCTGCCTGATGATGCTCTCTGGAAAGTCTGAGAAAATCCATGCCAGCTACTTTTGCATCGTGAAATTGCAAGAAGAATAAAAAGCCTTCATTGTACAAAAGCTCCTAAAATCAAAATGTAATTCTAATGCAGCAGGATGTTGGAAATTGGCATGTATGCATCATGCACTGTTAAAAATACATTCAGTGTTTGAGACTGCAAAGAAAAGTTAGAAAATAAAGAGCTGAATGACTAAATTCACCTCTGCACAGACTCTCTAGCCAAACTAATGAAGTTCTGGTCTTTTATGAAACAAAATTTATTACATAAAATTTTGCTCTATAGGAATATAATGAATAACAGTCATGACATTGACAAAAAAAAAAAACAAAAAAACAAAAAACCAACAAACATCACAACACCTTTCTGTAACACAGTATCAATAATCATGTTCATAATAATCATGTTCATATGTTATCGTGAAAGATGGAACAGGTAGTTGGATTATTAACGGTTAGCAAATGCACTAAAATGAGATTGCTGCATAGGAAAATGTATTGAAAAAGTTGTACAAAAGATTTTTTTTCCTACACAAAAATCTTTAAGATAATAAAATGACTGCCTCCTTATTGTGGCAGTAAATACGGCAACTTTCAGAACTAAAACACTAGCACGTATTTAAGCATAAGATTTTTCTTTAACTGCACCAGAAAAAAACAATTAGCCAGGTAATCTTTTTATATGATCTCTTGCATAAATAAATAAGTGATGCTTTCTGGAAAGCAGAAAACAGAAGAAATTATAGCAGAAAAAGAAAAAAAGATCAGTCTTGCAAATTAGTGTCTCTCCATATGTGGGAATTGAGAGAAAAGATATGCAATAAAATATTCTGTAATGAAGACATCATGTTTCAGTCATCAATAAACTGAGTTTACAATGGGGGGATTACAGGATTCACAGCCAGTGGTACCATAACTTAGCATTAGCCCTTCTTAAGTCGAAAGAATGACTTGGGATGAGCAAAATGCAATTCAGTGTTAGAAAGCAACTCATGGTTTCGCTCACTTTAAACAACTCTAAAGAAATGTGGCTTCGAAGAGTCTCTTTCAGCCCATATTAATAGTTGCAAAAATTCAAAATTAGTCTCCTTGGTTCCATTTGCCTCAGGATTTGATTTCTGATGCACTTCAGATCCTGTTCATGTCAATAACTTTTTTTTTTTTTAACCTTCATACCTGAATTGGAAATATCCTTAAGGATGGGAAATTATTTTGCTGAAATTCAAATGCATAATATTAAACTATAGACCAAGCAACAGCACGAAGCTCATGCTGCAAACTTAATAATGTTGACTTTTGCAATTTATGGCTTTTTACGTTTAACTATGAACATGAGAGTGCATTATATTCAAACTCAGCTTCAGGGTAAAGAATAAGTTTATAGTATTTTTGCTTTTTTGCTGTGTGTCTGACAAAGGTACATGAGGTTGCCTGAGTAGGTTTCTTTCTCTTTAATGGTGATTTTCTAGATTTTACCTTAGAATTAATATTAAGAAAGTCAAATTGGTCTTCCTGAGCTTGGCTGAAAAACAATGGAAGAATACAGAATGCAAAGAATTCCTCTGGAATCCACAAATTCAGGATCACTTCAGGCAAAGGTGGGCTGTGGAGTCCATGTTCTTACCTCAGGATGGTTAGAGGTGAGCTTCACACAGCAATAAAAATGAAACCTTTTGAACTGTCAGTCAGGCTTAGGGTTTTGGTTCATAACAAAATTACAGCTTTAACAAGCTAGTCTTTTGCAGCTTTAGTTCCCTGATTCAGAAAATTTGAGAGTGAGAGAGGCCATCTTCATGATTTATCTTACCTACAAAATGTAGCTGGTGGAGAAAAATTTGACCCTGAATGAAAAGAAGGGGCTTGTAAGCATCTATATCTACATACAGACGCTTAACAAATGTTCACCGGTTTTGAATTAAGGGTTTAATTCCTTTAGTGAAGACGGTGGAAACAGCACCTCAGGTGCTAATACTTCCTATTAGAAACTTCACTACATGTAATTATTCACGAGCCATCTCAACTAGTCAGTCTCTCCACTAGACAAAGCCTACTATGCTTAACATAAACCTCCAAGCCATAACTTGTAGCTCAAAGAGCAAATTATAGTACACTGTATTTTACGTTACTTAGATGCAGGTTTCTTAGCTATATTTGGAAAAAAAAAGCCCAAATCTTTTACTTACTGAAGAAGTTATCACCATCCATTCAACTCATGACTTGAAAACATTCATGAACATAACAGGCCAGATTCTCTCTGCCTTTTCCCATGTATTTACTACTGAAGAAAACGGAGGTCAGTTACCTTTATAATTTACACTGCAGTATTTTAGGTAAGCTGGGTCACTCAGAAGACTTGTGGGGGAAGTGTCCTCTGGCTCCCTGCCTGAGCAGTGAAGGACAATGCAGGTACCCTCAATAGTGAGGACCCCTCTTACACACCAACATTGTCTAGGTCTGCTTATCCACATGCAACAGGAACACCAAGCAGTCTAAAGCAGACTTGCCATAATGTAAATCTGGCCAAACACATAGGATGGGCAATCAAATTTTACCAAGTAATTTATCAAAGATTTTATATACACTTTGACTTTCTCCTGTAATAAGTAAACTTCCCCTGCCACATTTAAACAGACCTACTCCCCCCGCAAAAAAAGAAATCGATTTCTGTCTTGAGTACATATTAGTAAATGACATATCCTCCCTTTTTAATATACATTGGTCACAAATGAATCAGCTACTGCATTTGTATCCTTAAATTATGGTAACTGTTATAGTAATTATTATACATATATAGACACATACATACACAACAAATAACTGTAATCACCGGGTCAGTGTATCATTATGGTGAGCGAGATTGAGCGAGATCAGTTCCTGCAGCCGTATTTCAGATTCTCTTGAGTCAGATATCATACTATCAATTACACCAATAGTTCACATTTGAGGGTTTTTCTTCCAAAATACACAAGCTACAAATCTCCTTACATCAAGCTGCTAAATCAGAAGATTGTTTCACTCATTTGAGGGAAGCACTGTAGCCCACATGCCTACAGAATGATCCCAGGCTTAAAGTCTGATGATCCTTTATCTACAAAGCTGTCTGTGAGGGCACCTACTGCCATCCAGATCAGCAAGTGTGCATTCTTGCACAGAATGTTGGCCATGTATGCCAAATTACATGCCGAGCAAATATTTTCAAAGCTGTAACTTTTCATTTGTGTCTAACAATACAAACATGCTCCACAGAGCATGTTTTTCCATTTTGACAAGAACATATCTATTGTCCTCGAGAAACTCTTTTATTTTCCTACAGAAAAGCACTTAAGATCATTCTTTCTTTAGAAGGAACCACCATTGCTACTTATCTTACTTTTTACAAGAAACAAAGAGCAAGAATGCAGGAGAAACGCCATGTTTTTATCCTTACTAATATCCTTATAAAAGAATGAGTAAATGAAACTGAAAACCAGTCAGTAACAAGACCACTGTGTAGAAATTCCTCTCTCTTGCATCTGTGTTCAATACACTAACACATATCGCTTTTGCTGAGTGAAACTAAAGAGCATTGTATATGCAGATAGGGGATGTAAAAATCAGCGAGGGCACATACAGATTCACCCTTTGTAACCTGGATGCTAGATAGACTGCAAACATAAATTCAGAAGCAATGAACAGTCTTAGCTCTCAGATTTCTTGGTGCTATTATTTTCACTGAGACTACCACACCTCTATAGCAAGCCACGGTACTTAATTGTTGTTCAACGTTTTACTGTTAATGGTGGTATAAAAAGAAAGCAAGAGAAGAGGAAAATAGGACTTTTACTAAGCTGTTATTGTCCCCTCTAGTTTGCTTCTAGGCCCCTCAATTTCAATCCATGCTGTTCTATTTTGAGGATGCTTTCAGGTGCCTCGAAGTGCACTTCGACAGATCCCTGAAGCACAGCATGGATTGAAATGAAGGTGCCTGGAGATATTAGTAATAGAAATCTCTGACACAGCTCTGCACTTTGAGAAATTGCTTGATACTTATTAGAAAGCATCATGTTTCTACAACAGTGTTAACACAGACTCCTATGACAACGCATAATAAAAATGCTAAAAGAATATTGCAAATGAAGCAGCAGGTTTGAGGAAAGAGAGGGGGAGCAGAAATGGGAAGACTGGAAGTTTTTATGCATATACATATATACTTCATCAGGCAGCAGTAGTTCTCTCCTCCCCTCCCTTCTCTCCCCCCACCTCCAAGACCTCAAAGCTTCCAAAATAAAACAAAAAACAACCACTAAGTGCACATTTACTTTATTATTTAAAGTTAACTGTTTTGTTCCTCCCAAGACATGCAGGGAAAGAAAAGCAGGTAAACCTATAAAGTATCACTGTTCCTGTTTTAGCACCAAAATGCCATAGAAATGGACTTCTTTTTTTTTTTTTTTTAATATTATAAAATGTTTTTTACTTCTGGATGAGAATTTCTTAAGCGAGATTTAGGCCAAGAATGTTTTAATAGGCAAGTCATAAATTCTTTCCTATTAAGGAGGTTTACAAAGGAAGTACAGACAGACCTTCAACTGTTGCGGAGCAAATGGTGAGACCTCAATAAACTTGGCAACTATTTATTACAGCCCTATGGGACTTCATTTTAAAGAAGAAAGAGATTCTACCAACTACAGGCCAAAGCTAACTGATTATATACTCTCATTCCCTTCAGCACGTTTTCGTCAGTAGAGACATCAGAAATATGGAGAACACTTCCTGGTCTAAATTCCAGTCCTCAGCGTGGATGCCTGACCTATGCAAGACAACAGAGCGTAAGTACAGGTGCATGTGTGCTACAGTTCATGACTACCTGTCCTGCACTGCTGGTGACATATTTAGGTGTAGTACGCAAGTTCTTGCTATTTACACACATTATCTAAAAAAGCAGTAGTAGCAATGGTGTTTTGCTGGGAACTGTACATGAGCAAACAAGATTAAAAAAAAAGGGCTTCTGGTGAACAATTTTTGGTAGAAGATAATGATTCAAGATCAAAGAATATCCCATATGGTATGTATAGGAGAATGGCAGATAGTCAGAAGATTTAACTGGCTGCAGGCATCTGATTTTTAGGTCTTCGAAGCTCTGCTAACATCGCCCAAATGAGATCACCAGTGATTTCCCTACTCCTAACTTAAGCTGTAAAGTAATGTATTAGAAGAAATACACAGCATTATTTTTGTGCACAAACATGTGCACAAACATTCATAAATTGGCTTAGCTGTCCACACAAGTGTCTAGCAGCATCTGAGATGCTGAAGGCTATGTGAGAGGTCCACCTGGGGCAAAGGTTAGTGAAGGCACTGGAGACCAGGTCCTCCTGGAGAGGTTTGGAGGGCAGCTCAAATCCAAGCAGTGTGTAAGCATCGGAGCCAGGTGCCAGTAAAGATGAGGTTAGCACAGCTCAAACTGTGATCAATTTTGAGAATTCAGGCACTAGTTGTAAGGATTAACAGGCTGCCTTATTTTCACAGACTGTTTGAGTAGAAACATTTTTTACATTCAAATTGCTTTACTCAGATCTCTGTATAGGTTTTAATAATGAACAGGAATTCTAATTTACCATATCTATGGGCCATGGTAAATAGTTTGAAGTCTTAAAATGAATATTCTACTTTTACAAATAGTTTGCTATATATGTAAACTTCTTGTATTCACAATAATTCCTACCTATGATGAGTGAGATCTCTTAACCCAATTCATAATGAGCCATACTATATGATAAAATTAATTTTCAAAATTATTGTTCTTTTAATTTGAGTCTTTTACAACATAAAGCTTTGTTAACACATTCAGGGCTATATTGTTTTTTTCTGGGGAAAAAAGACAGTGAGATTCTCAACCATGGATATGGGAACTATCCAAAATTGTAATTAATGTCTTGTTGTAATGACTAAAAAAAGTGCCATTGCCATGTTCACAACTTTGGGAAGTTTTATATTATGTGTGGGCAGCCAAGCAGACTACCAATTAGAAACACTGAACAACTGGTATCCGTCAGAAGGTCATGGTCAGAAATCGCGAACAGGGGAAGGAAATATGACTGTTAGGAATGGTAAATAACACAGAGGGCAGAGGCTAAGAAGTAAAGAAGTAAAGTAACAGGATAAAAATAAACTGGAATATGAGAAGGCACAGAGAGCAAAGGGGAAACAAAATAAGAAGAAATGAACTGGACATGAAGGAAGAAGGTAAAGGAAAAAGGCTGAAAGGAGAACAGCAGGGAGAACACTCAATCAGGAAGAAAGAAATAGGAAGAAGAAAATGTTTAAACAAAAGTTAAATAAGTAAAGACAGAATAGGTGAAAAGAATAAGAGATGCAGGGGGACAAACGACAGAGGTAAGAAGAGATATGAAAGCAGACCTGATAGAAAAAAATGACTACTATAAAAAAAAAGCAGAGCAGAAAAGCAGTCAAAGGGTTTCCTTAAAGGAGAAGCCTTGAGGAAGAACACAACACATATGCCCACTGATCTGGGTTCCAGATCAGAAAGGTGTGACCTGTTCATGGGAGTTTACTACATGTTTTTGTTTTGTTTTGTTCTTTAAAACAAGAAAAAGGGCAATACTAGAGATAGTATACTAACATAAGAAACAAACTAAATTTAGGCTGATGTACTAATTATTTTTTCCTCTAGAAGTCTAATAAATTCTTTCAAGGGAATACTAATTGTTAAAAAATATTCATTTTTAAATGCAAACTCTCTTATTTTTGGCTAATTTATTAAAAGCTCCCACTCAATTAACAAAATACAAGCCAAGTTTGGGAAAGGATCTGGACTTGAATTAGTTTTTCTGAACACAAGCTACAGACATACAACAGTTCCAAGTAAAATGGCAAGGCCTTTTGTCTTAAAGACCAGAAATGCAACAGAAACAAAATATAATAAAAAATGAAAATTCAGGTACAGGAATTATGTATTTCATACTGAATAATTATTTCTGTACTGCCCGTAAATCCTCTCTGGTAAGCTGTGCATCTAAAACTCATCGAACTGCCAAGGGGTAAACGCAGCTCCATCCATCACACAGCCACTTGACAAATACATTCCATAATAGAAGTTTATTTTTATGGGAGGCTGAATCAAGGACTTTCCCATGCATACAAAAACTTGTCAAAATTATTTATGAGTCTTGCTGAGACACACAATATGTCATATCAAACTCCTATTTTCCTTCCAAGCACAGACTGTCAATATCTCTGCTACTATCAATAATGTGGAACACCGCTGCTATAGGCCCTCAGGATTTTGAGGTCATTTGCCCATCCTAGCCTGCTGCCAGACGCTGTCTCTAGCTGCAATGCAGCTGAGGAGAGGTGTATTTACAACCTCCACGAGGTGTAGTTAAGGTAAGCACTAGGGACTGCATTCAAAGGCTTTGCCAACATAAAATAAAATGGAAACATATGTTTGAAAAATTACAGTTGATTATAGCTAGAGTTATGAAAATAATGAAAAAAATTTCGCTGGCCTCCTTCTAAATTAAAAAATCCAAAGGCTTACCAGCATTCTCTGGCATAATTAAACAAATAATCACTTCTGATGAATACATTTGCACCTTTCTGAATCTATGCTAAGAAAATCCCATACATAAGAAGGCTATTATTACCCTTTCGGACCGGAAAGATAGTTTAAAATCTCATGAACCTTGTTAATAAGGAAGAGAAGCTCATGAAATCAAGGATTTAATACAGTCCTGTTTATTTGCAAAAAAACACAGGAAGTCTTAAAGCAAACACTAGTGCTTCTGCTAGAGGGTCCAGGCCCCTGTGCAGAAAGCACTTAGCTTCCTGAAGGCCGTATCCTCAGACCTCGTTCAGCCATGTTTTCTCTCCTGACGTTATTGGTCTTGCTGCTGTGTGTTTCACAAACCCTACACAGCCACAGTGTATACCCCGTCTGGGACAGTCGTTCACTTTTGTGACTGACTTGACCTATTAATATTTTGTGCCGTGCTGGACTACCCTTTCTACTGTTGCCCTCAGCCCTGCCGCTGGCCTCATCGGGCCAAGCCCAGGTCTCAGCCCTTGAGCTGAGGTACTTGAGCCCAACCACCCCTGGGCAGCTCTCCCCTTCCCAGGACCACGATGAAGAAGTGCCCTGCAGGTCTGTTGTGCGTCTCACCGAGCTTGTGTGCCTTGTAACACACTGTGCTTCATCACCACAGCATGCCTCACCAGCTGGGAGCTACTCAGTGACAGCGCGCAACCTCCGCAGAAACATTACGTGGGCATTTCTCAGAGCAGTTAAAGGAGATCTAAAACACACAGACAAGAAAGGCCCCTTGTTCCTGTGCTGCATATACAAACAGACCTCAACTTGTGACAGATTTGCTCTGCAATTCATCTGCAAGTGGGCATGCAGGAGGAAGGGGGATTCACATGGCACATGGCAGGAGGTTCTCGTCTCAAAGGCCAAGTTATGAATGCATGTCAGTCCAATAGCTGTTGGGAGCAATACACTACCATTTGGGAAGTCACCGAGCCTCTGATTCTTGTTAATTTTTAGCTGCCCTTCCACAAATGACAACATGTGCTAGGAATGAACTGTCTATCAAAATCTGAGAGGAGGAATTTCTTCAGTAAAAGCTCGCAGCAGGAGATTTATTTAGCTATCTCCTCACACCCAGCCATTACAGCAGAGGAGATTACACTGATACTGCAATTAACTTTGAAGGGGCTGGCCTGGATATTGGAAAGAGTGTGGTGGTGGAAGCGTAGGAATCTGCGGCAAACTCACACAGTGGAGAAGACACAGACGTACACTGCTGCTGGGGTTACATTGGTTCCTATACTGCAGGTAACGCATTCACTGTCCCGTGGCATGCCCTCCCTGTCTCCTTCTCTTAGACGAGTTATACTGTGAAAAAGCTCCACGTCCAGATAATAAGTTTTTGCAAATGTAGCATCGGAAACTTACGGGAATATATGTAAGAGAGCAAAAAAGTCGTGCAGACACCAGGAGTTACTTTTGCGAACTCTCACTGCCTTCAGCAGCTGCTCTTAAGTGTCTGTTCAACCCCAAAGGCAGCATTGTCCCACTCACTGCATTTGGTTTTTAGGCAGGTAGCTGGGAAACTGCACTCATGAACATGCCTTACAGATCTACTGCCATCAGTGCCATGCATGTTTTAAATTTTCACTTCCTAAAGCGGTAGTTGCTGTGGTTGGTACAGCTGGGAAAAAAAAAGAGTGAGTTCTTCAAGTGTTTGACAAGGCTGACAGGTCCCAGGCACTGAGTTAGCTTATCGAAGGGTCACTTAATGAATTTTGAGGAGCTATGTGTAGCCTGGGAAACTTTTCAAGAAATTAAAATTTGAGAGTCACTCAAAAGAAATAGACAGATGATGAGATCTATAGGGTAAACTTTTCTTACAGATCCGTACAGTGCCTGTCTCAGGAAACCAGAAATTTAAAAAATTCTACCATCTCACAGACACCAACTTTTGTGTGTACTAGTACAGAACTTCACTGAAATAATAATAAATAATGAGGAACACAGAAATAAGTACATTGTCAAATTAGAACTAACATTACCGAAAAAAAAAATAGAAAAAAGGGTTTTCTCATCATTTTTAGTTATTTCACTAGAATATGCTTACATTGTTTTCTGCAATTTTTGTCTGCCCGGAGAGAATTTAGAGAAGACAACTGTTTACAGCCAAGCCAAACAAGAAATAAAAGTACTGGTAGCCCATGTGAACACATCCAAGTTTGTCCAGAAAATGCATTTTCCCTACTTAAAAAATCCCACTTTCTTAAGGCATAAGGGCAACAGAGCTATTTAACAATTTTTGCTAGTGGTTTAAAACTGTCAGGAATCAGAGGTCTTTTAGTGGTATACTTTCCACATGACGTAGGTACAACTCATTTTGTCTCCAACAGAAGCCATCACGCCTATTACTCTTTGAACAGTGCACTGCAAATGCACCTTTTAGAAGAAGAAAAATATAATCCTATTGATTTTTCTCAGCCCTAAAATGTAATAATTTGAGATTATTTTCAGGTAACAGTAAGGCCAATCACACTGAGGCTGATTACTAAACCCAAAATCCTAGCTCCTGTTAAAAGATATTTATAAACACAATTACTTATTTAAGTTTAATGTCCCTGTGGTAAATCATATGCTGCTATTAAAGTGCTGTACTTACTGTACCACTCTTGTCTTGTAAGACAGTGAAGACTGTGCCAAAAATGACTGAACAGGCAAGGAAGCCTAACCACTATATTTTATACTTAGAGAGACAGCAGTAACTGATGCAAAGCAAATGTCCTTTTACTCATAACCATTCTGCAGTATTAGAAGACAGAGAGAAGTCAAAGATTAAAACATGTAGAGCCTGAATCACCACTGACTTGCATCCTGAGTAGCCATTTAACACTGGTGCAATGTAAAGGTAAAACAGTAACATTCTGACTTAGCAGCAATTTACATTCACTTTGCACAGGTTTAAATGTGACTACAGTAGAATAGGGAGGAAGAAGAACCAGCTTGCTGCATTTCAGCTAAAAGTCAAGACATTTTTAGTAGCATTACTTGTATAAACTTTTAGGGTATTTTTTGCATCCTATCCTTAATTATATTCTTTAGAAGTATATAATTGAAATGCAATGGTTTGGTCTCCTTCATGCACTAGTCGTGCTCTTTAGCTTCTAAAGAGGATCTCTGCATTTCAGTTACCTTTGGAGAAATCCCCAGGAAGCTAGGACACAAGACAGTGGTTGCTTTGCTGTAGCTACTCTTTTCCCTCACCCAAGATGTGTTTCACTCCTGCAATGTCCTTAAGCAAACATTTTCCTTCTCTTCCTGTCAAACTAAGGAACTTTGTTAGCAACACCGTAGGACAGGAGATAACTATAGAGCTCTCTAATTGTTAAGCTCTTGCAAGGGCTGAGCCTGATCATTCACTGAATTGTAGAGTTGATGGGATTCGTGTAGCTGGTTATAAATTGATAATCTAAATTAATTCATTCAAGCAGAAATCGATTTTGTAACTCCTTGAGAGCTTGTAATAATGCTTACCTCCTACCGTTTGCTGCATTCTCCGTTTCATAAAGCTGGTCGGAAACAGCTGGATTCAGGTGACCTGCTAGCTCATTAAATCTGTTACATGTTCCTTCTGGTAAATGATATTAAGCTGAAATGTCCTTGCGTTGATTTTTTTCCTTTAATTTTATGACAGAAATAACCTAATTTGTAACACAAAATAACAATCTCCTTGGATTACTTTGCCTTGTTAAAATATTTTATGCATTTTTCATTTACACGAAGGTAATGGAAAAACACTTAAACTATCTGTTATTTAAACCACAAGAGATATGTTACTGAAAGTCTGATAGCCGCAAAAATGATTGCCTCTTCATAGTCTTTGCTTTATATCTGTAATAAAAGGCGGACAATTCAATTCATCGGTTAGTAAATAAAGTACGATAGTTTTTATTTTATTTGCTCTGCATTGCAAGAACTAAAATCAGATTGCTTTTTGAATTCATTTAAAAATGGGCTCATTATTTTCCTTTTCTACTTCTAATGCAAAATGTCTGGTGTCTATTTTGAATGTTATACTTTTTTTCTTTTAAATCTAAAGCAAATATAACCTAATTCTAAATGTCAGATTAAAAGTATAAATTTCTTTCATTGACTCCTCTGTAATTATTTAAATATTGGTGACAGAATTGTCAGTAAGCAGTGCTGAATAACTGAAGCAGACCATACCTCACTATGGATCTGATACAAAGCGTAAACACTTATTTCTCAGAATTTGATGACTTCTTCTATGAAATTTTATGACAAATATTGAGCGAGTGCCATGAATTACATTGTTGAAATATGCTGCAAGGCAAAAATGTATGAATTTGTCACTAGATAAAGCCAAAATTCTACCAAGTCCAGTGCAGAAACACCACCTGTTAAGGAAATGGGAAAATGTAATGTTGTTTTTCTGTATGGTCCTTACTTCACGTACAAGGAGTGAGCAACCCAGAATTTAAAAGCTTAAATATGCCCTTGAACATTTCAGTTTACCATTTCCAGTAGACGTCACTATAGAGCAAGGATTCATGCAGGCTGAAAAAATGGCAACACTATCCAAAGAAATTATGATAAAAACGTTTAAGAAGGCTTAGCTATTAAGATAATAGTAGCTAAAATCAGAATTATTAGCTTATTAAAATTAAAGATCCATATAAAGATAAACCATCCTTTTAATTATCAGAAAGAAAAAGCGGTATTGATTTCAAGCTTCTGGCAATAACAAAGCTCAGAAAAGCATAATACATACAAAATACGTCTATCCTTCGGGATGTATGAAACTCACAACTATAACACTAAGCAATGCGTATGCATAAAAATGCAAGTATAATGTTTTCTAACACAAAAACTCATGATAGATGCTAATGCGACAGCCATATATACCACTACCCATATAGAAGCAACTGCTTTTTCACTCACACCTTTTCTTATTACATTTATCCTCACCAAGCAGCTTCTACTCATTCCCCAGATACTACTTTTTAACTGCATATCATAATCAAAATTTTGTCCAATATAATTTATTCAGCAACATCAAAATCAGCATAGAATAGCAGTGAAAGATGATGGTAACTTGCAGAACCATAGTGAGTGTCCAGAACAAGTCGATGAAATATGTAATCATTTTTTCCTCTTAAAAATTTTGGAAAATAAGCCCTATTCCCCAGTATTTTTCCTTAACACTTACTGCCTTAAGAATTAAAATTGCACCATTCTGTGTGATGGTGTTCAATCCTGACTGGCTGGAGTTTGTCTGAAAGACAAATGCTACTCAAGGTAGTGCAAGGCTAAATGTTGTAGGCGAGTCTCCGGGAAGACCTGTCTTTGAGACATAAATTCTAATGACAAAAAGCACATAAAGGGAATTTTTTCACTATACCATACCTCAAACAATGTGTCCTGTTTTCTCTGTGAGCTTGGGTAATTTGTCTGGCCTACAGAGAAGAGTCAGGGCCAAGCTTTCGTCAATTTTCTCTGTTGCTTGTGATCTGATGTTTGCATAGCATAGGAGGAAGCACGCTCCATGCTTAGTGTAGACTTGGAATTATAAAGCAATATAGCTCCTTTGCAAGGATGCATGGGGAAGATGAGGGAAAGAAGAAGACTCTTGCCCATTCCCCTCATGAGAGCTGACTCTATGGCTACCAGTCCTGGGATCTGTACTCTGAGAAAGAGAATATCAGCAGTCTTATTACCCACTTGGAAATAATTTCAGCACTTTTTCTGAAGCAACAGTGCATAAGTTGAGGAGAACATCAGGCCGGTTCTGTGGATGTTTCCACTGGCCAAACTGGGGCTGGTGGTAGGAGCTCTTTGAGCGAGTTGCTGCTGTGAGCTGCTGGTGAGCTGACAGCTGACTCTGAGCTCAGGGGGACTCAGTGCCTGGGCTGGTCTAAGCGACCCAGCCAGTGGCGTTTTCTGAAGTGTTAGAATTTTTGGTGTGCTGCTTTTGGTGTGCTGCACAGTGCCTGTGCACGGATCTGTGAATGCTCTGACAAAAGGTACTCAGTCAGTGTGTACAACTTCTGACCACTGAAAACCAGCAGAGGCAAAACTCCACTGAGTGATCTGGTTTGCTCTGCGAGGGAAGGGCTCCTGATGGCAATGAGGAATTTCTAGCTGAGAGAGGTGCGCCCAGGGCACCAATTCTCATTGGAGCTCCTTCACTAGAAACAGCGATGATAACACCAGGTTGATGTTGTAAACCATGATGGTGTGAAGAAGGAGCACATTGCAATGCATCGGACAGAACAATCATGGAAATTTTCTTCCAGTCATCCTCTACCTTCAAAATAATTGAAATTCTTGGATGGTTTGCAGTCTTCCAGTCATATTGTACTGTATCAGTTATACCCAGGAATAATCACGTTAATACCAAGTAAAGTCAAGCACTTGCCATTTATGAGTTCAGTGGTTCACAGAAGTTGAACCTCCCATTTTCAAAAGGCCAATCAAGGGATGAGTTGTTTTTCAGCGACAGACATCTCAGTACAAAAAAAAAAAAAAAAGCAAACAGCATTTAAAAAAATATACAGAGAGATCATCCAGCAAAGGTCTGTGTCCAATGATAATACTCTTATACAAGGAAAAGTACACAGGCCTATATAAGCACCTTTAAAAGATCAGTTACAAAATGTTTATTCATACACCTTCTATTAATGAAATGCTACCAGTAGAATAGCACGTCTGGAGACATAAGATTGTCTTTCCTTTGGTGTTTGATTGCTGCAGAAGATTGGAAAAGGAAAATACTCGACAAGACTAGGGAATTGCCGTAAGAGAAAATCTTTTTCAAAAACAAGGACCAGCAACTCCCTACTTTGCTTCTTAGCACCAATGCTCATCATGTTACCTGCAAATGAAGCACGGCGTGCACGCTTGCTGCTGCCACACCCTTCCTGTTGCTAATCTGTCTTTTTAAATTTAATTTCTTTTATGGTGGCTTTTCCACCGTTTAATTAGGCCACAGGGAGTAAGGAGAGGCAGTCTCACTGTCCCTTCAGAGTTTATTTCACAGACTGTTCCCTTCAAGGATTTTATTTCTGTCATTGAAAGCAGACATTCTCATATTGCTTAAACACAGAAAATGATTAATACAATGAGATTGTTATGCTCCTAGCTAAAATGGCCTTCTTTCTAATGTGAACTACAACAGCTTGAAAAGATGGGCACTGACACTACACTACAGCTGACAGTTTTTCTTTTTTTAGGTGTACTATTATTGGGATCTGTAATACTGTGTGACCCATAATAATAATCCCACCATTCTCCTCATATTAATATCATAAATTCTGCAGACATAGATGATATTATCATATATCAAATATGACCATAAAACCAATGTGATCTTAACACCTTTGGATTTATCTTGAAAAGAAAAATACTAGATAAAATCATTTATGCTGATATCACCAAGTCTTTACTGGACTACAGTACCATGTTAAGATTACAATATATTTTTAGGAGGATAGGCATTTCTGACAGATTTATTAATCTGTTCCTTGAGTTAAAGTTGTGGACAGTTAATTTGTATGTTATTTAAGTCAGTGCTTTCCATTCTGTGTCCCTGGCCACAAGCTTGAAATTCCTGAAATGCTGAATTTCGGATAATAGTCAGTGCATGTATTAAACACCCCAGCTTAAAGGAGCACTAGTCAGAGAATAATATTTTACAATATATAAGTGGCACCTGCTAGCAGTGGCACCTTCATTGCAGCTAAAGGTCTCCGAGCTAATGCAAACACATTGTGGGCTAAAATGGCATTCTCAGCTTTGGAGTGATTTAAAAGGAAGCCCATGGCATACAAATATCAAATTGATTTAATACTGGTTTCAAGTTATGTATCTCTGAGACCACTTACACTTTCCAGTGACGCGATCACAGTGGAGGACTTTGGAGCACGTAGAAGGCTGAAGCAAAAGCTGAATTTAAAACACTGAAACCTTCAATTTGCCACCTCCTTCTTCCCACCTCTGCTCTCATCAAAATTAGAATTTCCAGACAGATTGTACAATGTGATTGTATGTTTGGACAACTGCTATAATAATAATATATAAAAAAGAAGAGAGCATAAAATGGCTGAGATGCTGAGGCTGCCAAAGTGACTGTGCCACATGCAAACACGATTATTCTCATTTCAAATAAAACTTTAGGTAAAATTTACTCTAGCACAAAGGAACTATCCAGGGACCTTTATGCCATTTATGCTTTTGGTCCAGAGCACCACAGCAACAGAAATGCTGTAGTTCAGCTAAGTAATGATGGAGCAATATTTGTGAGGAAGTTTTACAGGGCATGTAAACCTATGTGCTGTGAAATCCCCTTTTGCAGGGACACTCTGCAAAGCACCAAAAAGGGAGGCTAAAGCAAAAAGAGAGAAGCTGAAAAAAGAAAAAAAGAAAGCAACAATGAATATCACAGCTTCAGAAATAGAGATCAAAAGCTGTTCTACGGCCACTGGGCTTCTTGGCAAAGAGGATTTTTTCCCAATTTATTCTCCATAAACACCTTCAAGCCCTAGGTCCAGCCACTTGTTTTGTATGTTGTTGGCATGAGCTCTGTCCCTCAAAGAGCATAACATCTCTCTGAGAAATCATCTGATGTTTCTGAAATTTCTGCATCTCTCATGAGCAACACATGACGAAAATTCAGTACTATAGTTGCCATTAGGAACCACATTTCTTTATGGTGTGCACAGGCATTTTGAAAGGGTAAACAGGTTTTGAGTAGTTACTTAAAATGAGTTGACATTAAAAGATTAGATCTTAAACTTAGTTGCTAAAAAAGCAGATGGGAATAAGTCAGGAGCGAGCACAATCCCGTCTGTCTTCACATGCACTGCTACTCAAAATGGACGGAGAAAGGGGCAGTGAATCCACAGTCAGGGAGGGTCTTTTTTCTTCAAGGGGTTTCTAACCCTATGGAGCTACCAATCGTTGCAATCTTTCCAAAAGTCTTGCTAGCTCAGATAGTTGAGGGTTTAATGTCCCAAGCTGCACAAGTCAGTTGGTTAAGTAAGAAGGGCTACTTTTTTTCCATTTTGTGAAGAAAACGGGAAAATTCAGTAACAGGGCTTTAAAAATACCATCCAGAGGGGGGGAAAAAAAAAAAAAAAAAAAAAAAAAAGACAAGATATACAACAATACATAGATTTGGCAATCCTGACATTCTCTGTTCTTCACCATAACCAGAGGGTTGGAGAAACTCTTCTTTGGGAAGCCAGTCTCCCTTTACAACCCACTGCAGCCATCTCGGACTCCCTGCTGTGACTAACATGCCACAATCTACTCCCTGATGCACAAATTCCCTTTGACACAGACGACTTTAATGGGTTCTTCTTTGTAGCATTATAGTATATTGTATAATTAATTCAGGAATTAAAGCTGCCTAAATGCATTCAGACACGGCTCTTCTGGAGCTGTTGCAATCTATTTTGTCAATAACCCTGGTTCAGGGGTTGATGTAGTTACACATCAGCACAACAAGAAATGTCCACTATGGGTATTTACAGTATCTGTGATAGACTCACATTTTTATGAGATGACTAACATCACATATTTTCATGTTTCACCTTAGAAAGTTATTTTGATACAAATTTAGAAAGAAAAAGTTTCCAAACTATGAAAAATTATACGAAATGTTTTTATTTTCATGTCCTAAATATGTTCACCACATTTGAAATGAATTCCCTTTTTTTTTTTTTTTAAAGTGCAATCAACTATGTGAGTTTTTCCGTATGAAATTTTACTTTCCTCTTGAGGGTATCCAAAAAGCATTAAACACCAAAGAAAAACATACATGACAAAATGAAAGGTCAGAAAGGAGACTGTAATTGATTTACTTTCCTTACGGGTGAAAAAATGCTGGGGGGAGAGAGAAGGGGAGGAGAAAGAGGTGGACTCAAAAAAAGGGGAGAGAAGAAAGTTTTATTTGCCTACTTTCTCTTTTAATTCCCACTTTTTTTTTTCCTTTAACTATGAAAATATCACGAATGTCAAGGCTGGTTTTAACTGGCTTTGCTAAGTGTCTGTACTACGTACCTTAGCAGCCATTAATTTGGAAGCAATCTCTGCAACTCAAAAGCTGAAAGCATTGCTTCTTTGAGGGCAACGATCGCCAGAGATCACAAAAAGAGGTGTGCATTTTCTGATGCTGTAGTTTGGGGTTAAACCAGTCCTGTTGAGTTCTGCTCTGACTATAG
Source organism: Anas platyrhynchos (assembly GCF_047663525.1). Lineage (NCBI taxonomy): Eukaryota > Metazoa > Chordata > Aves > Anseriformes > Anatidae > Anas > Anas platyrhynchos. Next base: position 61,192,070 of record NC_092588.1, on the reverse strand, counting down.
AGACTGGGATTACTGAGACATATAGATGACTTATTTAGAGAACAGATGATAGATTTATCTCCCTAAATATTAGCTGCCCAAGGCGTATATGTGGCACAATTTTGTACACAAAGAAATATGCAATTCTCCCTTTTCAGTACCTTTTATGTCTTCCCAAGCCAAAAATACAGAGCCCTTTTTTTGAGAGCAGCATGTTTACAGCAGAAGAAACAAAATTTGGAAAGCAGAAAAAAGAGCAGCACTCTAACTCACTGATAGGGATATGGTGTGACAGGAAGGATGAATAATCAAAGATACAGTTGATAGTTTACTGTTAAAATAAATTAAGCAATCCTCTGACAAAAAGTCTTTCTTACGGTATTTTAATGATATGGCTCTGACATATTTTGATCACAAATAGTTTCAAAAGAGGCTCACTCTGCCAGCTGGGCTGTTCTTAAACAAAACCTCTACATTCTGATCCAGGAAACATCAATCATCACGTCTCCAAAATCATTACCATTTATTGAGCATCCATTAATATGCTCAATGCTAAATAAAGCAGAGGAACATGCTGTCCTTATCCACATTTCTGATCATCTGTCCTTTATTTTTGAAGTCAGTTTGGCTCTGCATAAACTCAGAGAGCCTAAAGTAAACAAACACATAGAAATATTTTGGTGACTATGTATTACAGTGCTATCCTTTTTGCATGCTCATTTTATCTTTCATATTCTGTAAATATATAAAAAGAAATCCTGTTCCAACTGCAGGGAAAGACCTGAAGTTGAGACTCTGCAGGACAAACGTGCTCAAAAAAGGAGTTCGGCTGCTGAGGGGCCATGATGTTTGGCTACAGGTCAGAAAAGAGAGGACGGACACCTGAGCAGCTGCAGAGCTGCTGATTTTCGCAAGAACGGGTATGTTACTTCTGAAGAAAAGACAGTACATCTTGAACTAGAGAAAAACCCACAACAACATCGTCCAAAGAAATCCAATTTTTTAAGAAGTTAATAATAAAAACAATTACTGCGATGAGTGAAATCTACTTCTGGTTCAGCCTTTCAAAAAATACCGTGCCTGAACAACCTCAGAGAACATCCTATTGGCAAAGTATTTGCTGAATTGGATAATTTAAAACATCCAAAATCTGTAATAATTCTTCATTACAGGAAAGGAATGAATATGTATCAGTTGGATGTTCTTACGGTTCTATCTACCTGCTGTGTTAGAGAAGAAGTAAAGGTGATGTTCATAAAGACAGTGACAAAATTTCCTTCATTTAATAGGCAACTCTCTGATTACTGGCCACTGGAGTATTAGGTTGAATTGCATCACTGATGAATAGCCAAGGGACTCAGTTAACAAAAATCAGTGCTTTTAAAGTCTTTAATGATCGGAACAAAATGAATGAAAGCATTTGTCAAGATTATGATTGTCATTAGAAAATGCTAATTACATATTAGTTTAATAATTACCACATGATCATTTACAAAAATTATTAAATTTTTAACCTACTTTGAAGAATTAACTTTGTTAAAAAAAAAAAAAAAAAAAAGTGTTCACAATAGTGCTTTTAGAAGTTAATATTTTTAAGATTACAGAGCTTCTGAACCTGGGCTGCTACTGTTGGAAAGCCCTGATTTGAGTTTATTGCAAATACATCTGATTTCACTCACTTAAAGATATATATTATTACCCTCTTAAGGAAAGCCCCAGCAGAATAGGAGTCATAAAGAGCAAGTAACTTTCTCACAAAAATAGCTGCACAATGAAAAGTGAAACTCCAGTAAAAAGCCGCTTGTTGTTAATTAACAGGTGTGCTAAGTAAGATGTATCACTCCTCAATACTGAGCTGAGATCTAACCTAGCAATTGATGCTGTGAGGCAAGTACCAAACATAAGATCTGAGAGCTGTGTCATCTGCACGGCACAACAGAATATACCACCAGTATTAGAATAAGACAGCTTACTATTGAAAACAGAAACACACATTTTCCTGCAGACCAGCGTTACACCAGTTCTACAGCTCGAGATGCATCAGCAGCCACTAATTCAACAACAACAAAAGCATCAGGCACTACTGTGAACTGAAATGGAAATTTTCTCAGCCAGTAGGAACTTTCATGGTTCCAATCAAATCTATGACTAATACAGTACTTAGGCTCTTTTGCCAGTGTGCAAGCGTGAAACAATCCCCCCAAAGAACAATTTTCCTATTTTCAGTTTAAAGTTTACATTTTAAACAACCAGTGGTAGCTCAAATAACATCCTTCTTTTTTAGGGGAGAGTGTAATTGAACTAAATCCAATGGCGCAGCTTTAAAAAATACACCCAGAATAAAAACTGGAAAATATAAAAAGTTTTCATTATATTGTTTCTCACCTAAGATCAACATCCTGACTTGGAACAGACCCACGAGTGACAAAGTGGCCCGTCTTTGCATTACCATCCTGAAAATGGCCTTAATTCTATTTAGCTTCAAAATAATGGTACCCTAGTTATTCTTAGTAGTCCCTAGTCAGTGTGGGGGAATTTGGGGAACAGGACAGTAATTTTCCTTGAACTTTGCAAATAAACAATTAAGGTTGACTACTTTAAATGCATGCCATGTCCAGCTTCAGTGTAAAAGCATAAATGGCTGCCTTTGACTAATTTCCATTGCTGCTATGGCACAAGGACAAGGTAAGCTTCAAGAGAAAGCAGATAGATGTGCTACTGACAGCCAGAATTTGGAGCACCCAAGCCAACACAATTTGTTCAGTTTCTTCTGCCAAGTGCAGTAGAACCTACTCCAAATCAGACTCACTGGTAGAGTAAGAGTCATGGGAAGAGGAGAGACAAAGCTCAAGTGAAAGCCTTCTCAGGATGTCTTCAAAGCTGGTCTCGAGGTGCAATTATTTTGATTTCTTTGAATAAAAGAAAATAATTAATGGACTGATCCTTGACACAGTTGCCCAAGTTGCATCTGACAAGCATCTGTATTGGGATAAAATATGAAAACTCTTTAAAATTGGCTAGATTTAGTCGGGGGCAAAGAGGAATCCTTTGGCAAGATGACAAGCCATCTCAGGACCTTGGCAAAGGAATAGGGAAATCTTATATATATCCATATACATCACACCGTTTTGAATCCTGCCCAGGTCAGTGGCTACTCAAGCTTTTGAGTTGTCCATGCAGTATCATTTGGCTGTTTTGACTACTTTCCACTGAACGATCACATTTGCCACAGTTTTAGTCCAAGGAGTGAATGGGGATGGAAACTGAACACTCATGGCTAAAGGGATCAGCTGCAGATCAAGGTTAAGAGCTTAGCAGGCCACACGAGAATCCTGCACTGCTTCGTTTTGTATTTGGTGTGTGGAATAGATACTCAGTCTCCACGGCTGTCAATCTGGCATTTTTCATGAGTACTAAATTCATTTAAATAAATATATAAAATTAGGTGTTTTAACTTGTCACTTGGGTAAGATCTGTTTTATTGCTGCAATTTTTGCTGTAGTATGTACAAATCCATCAAAAAAGTCTCAGTGATGCAATCCCTTTATAAAATGGTTAATTATGTGACTTCTTCCAAAGAAGCCCTAGACGCTATGACAGTGATGCTAAACCTACATTAAAAATGATCTTAAAAAATATGTAATTGATATGTTTTGTTTTCAGGGAATTTTTAGAAAGCTTGCATTTCAGAACCAGGCACACACATAGAACATTTAACCAACTTCTGTGAGAAGATAAATTTCAGACATTTAATGCTAATGCTAAAAAATATTTAACCCTTGAAAAACAACCTCAAACCTATTTTTCTGCTAGTGAGCTTGGAAAACAAACTCATAGATGTTTTTTGCTATTTTTTATTTCATAAGTTTTGTTGATAAAAATATTTAGGAAAAAAATATTACTGCATCCAGTATGTTCACTTGATCCGTACATTTAAAAATAAACATTTATTTTCATACGGACAAAATCACTGCAGTCACTGTAGCAAATAAATACTGCTTGGATGTGCATTATGGCAATATATAAGGGTAACAGATATCTGAAATTTGTTTTTATGTCTATATTTTTAAATAATATTATTGAGTGACTATGATTGCTTTTAAAAAAAAGAAAATACCAACTGTGCTACCCATTTCTTTTCATTGTAAAGCCTGATTTAGAGGTGGGTACAAAAAAGATATGGAACTGGAGGAACAATTAAGTTTGAAATATATACAAGCCTCCAACTAACAAGACCAAGTTAGAGCAGGAATGCTACATTTTTCAGGAACAAATTTTCAAAGATGTATAATTTTACCTAATACCTAATATCAGAACTGCCCCAGAAGTGGAGGTGGTGGAGATACAGTGAACCAACACAGATTTCTTACTCTCTTTATATCACCGTGGAAGGGGGTCCTTTTCCTTCAGCATGCAGGGAGGTCTGAGGTGCAGAAGAATATTGGAGCAGGGATGGGAACAGACCCATTATTTTTTTTCCTATATCCTGACCTGAAAGAGCTCACAGTTGAGCCTCCTGCCAATGCAGTAAGGAAACAAACACAGGCAGGTTCACAAACCCTGTTTTCTATACAGACCAGTCTCAGAAGCAGGAGAACCAAGAGCCTCGTTATTGAATAGCTGCATCCTGTGTGCAATCCTCAGTGCAGATTCTGTTATGTCTATAAGCAATAGCCAAAATGCAGCTTTTTTTTTTTTTTTTCTTTAGCATGGTTAGTAATGGTATATTCCTGTAAAATCGATTTGAAACTGACAGGAGGGCACAAAGTTATTTTTGGCTGAGGGAGGGAGAAGTGACATGTAGGCAGGCAACCATCAGCATCGTGATTACCAACACACTGTTTCCAGGCAGAAAAAGGGAACATGCACTTTGCTAAAACTGTATTTATTTTATGCATAAAGGATAGCAGAAAAAGTCAACAAAGCGAGCTATGTCAAAACAGATACGTTCTTTCTGCTCCCTCCTACTAATTCTTCCCCTAGCAGAACCTCACGTGAGGACTCAGGTGATGCTCGCACACTCCCACTCCTCAACACTTCCCTTGTACGGCTGCATTTCCTTGGCCCCACGATTAATACTTCTTTCTCCTCTTCTAACACTAGCAACTCTCCTACTGCTCCAGTCACTGGAGTGCAATGCCCAGACCAGTGGGGCTATCTCATTCCACCCAAGTCCATATCAGCATGGGGAACAGCACAGGGCCTAAGCCTTTCCTGCACAGAAATAATGAGGATTATTCTGTTGGGCTTGGTGCCTGCTTTGCCTGCAAGGTGCTCACATCTTACCACTTGGTAATCACTACTAAATACAGGTGTGAAGTTACAGAAGATTGTGCCCAAGGTAATGAGTCCTGGGGTCACACCTAGTACATTTCTATTGTAATGAGGGAGAGGGAAAAGGGAAGAGGGAAAAGGGAAGAGGGAAGAGGGAAAGGTATAGGGAAAGGGAAAGGGAAAGGGAAAGGGAAAGGGAAAGGGAAAGGGAAAGGGAAAGGAAAAGGAAAAGGAAAAGGAAAAGGAAAAGGAAAAGGAAAAGGAAAAGGAAAAGGAAAAGGAAAAGGAAAAGGAAAAGGAAAAGGAAAAGGAAAAGGAAAAGGAAAAGGAAAAGGAAAAGGAAAAGGAAAAGATTTTTATGTACTCGCCTGAATTCGGGTGCTGGGGCTTCGGGTAAGTATTAACTATCATGTAATCTACAATTAAATGTGAGAGCTGGTGATGCTGGAACAGAGTCAGAGAATCTGCAGAACACTGGCTCTGCAACAGAGTGCTCCGGGCAAGCAAGAAAATAGAGATGACAAAATATCAGGAGCAGACACTTAAAGATTATTTTCCCTTTATGCAATTTTTAATAATACTAAAATAAATATTAAAACAAACAAACCAAAGTTTTCAGAGCATGAAGAAAGCTGGCTGTGGTTATAGTTTTGTCGTGTCATTCTGACAAAACTCCATCTGTGTTTCATCATCATAAAATCTGCCAGAGGTACTATGGGTCTTATATGATTTATTTACTTATTTTTGCAATTAAGAAAGGAATCATAAAGAGTATGAAAGGAGTACAAAAGGAAACAAGAAAAAGAACGAGAGGGAACATGTGCATGCCAGCGAGAGCAGGTGCAAGAGAGAACAAGACAACAAAAGAAAGACAAATCACTGTGGATAGCAAAAGAAACCTCCACATATATTTTATAAAGTCCTGCTTTTTGATCCCCTGGATTTTATTTACATGACAGTCTACCTAGTGTGAATGCTGCCTTCTCCTCCACCTTCTTTTTATTCCTTTTAGATTTTCTTGCCTGCCTGTCAAAAGTGTCATCTTTAATTTCAGGTAGGTATACTGATTTCTAGTACAACCCCAGCCAGGGACACTACAATTAATATTAAATTAGCACTCGTTATATCATCTCTGAAGTTGTGCAACACTCCTACTCTGTTACTCATACCGCTGTACGCTTATTAACCACTTCACTTTAGGGCAGGACTTACCAATTGATGCATGTTTGCATTAAGGAATCCCAGTTTCATTTTGGCATAGAAACATCTTTTCGGTGTTTACAGCTAACCTAAGTTAACCTACTTACAAATCCGTGATCACAGCTTCAGCTAAAACCAGGAAAAAAAAAACATACACAAATGAGCAAACCCTTGCTGACAGAAAATAACGTGTGAGGAAGAACTCCTTTGGCATTCCTAATGCTCTTTTGGACTTGAAATATATATCAAAGTGATTTGTAAGAATCCTATTTTAAAGTGTGGCCTGATCCTATCCAATTGATACACTGTTGAGACAAAAAAAAACAAAACAAAACATGTATAATACATTGTTTAAAAATTAATAGTCAGGAACCATTAGAACACAGTTAAAATATCTTCAGTCTGTTTTCCCCACTGATATGGGCAGATGAACTTGAGAATCAGAAGTTAAACAAAGAAGTGTAAAATACAATTATACTGTAACACAAATACATTACACTCCAGAGATAACAAAATATCAACAGCAGTATTAAATCTGCCCTGAAGTGAAGAGGTATGAAGCAATTCATTAAAATAGAAGAAAACTAGCTCATTCTGAAGCTAACAACTGCTAGCACACACCCCCCCCCTTTTTTTTTTTTTCAGGAAAATCTAACAGTGTACAGTTTTCTCCTGCAACTGTGTATGTGTGCAGATGCAGAATGTATGGGATTGGCCTTCACATGCTCTCAAACTGTTTGGGAAAGAAGAAACAAGCAGAAGAAAGTTCAAGATCCAGCAGCATTTTCTCTCCCTTTCCTGATCAGTCTTGGCTGTTGGATTATTACACATGATCAACCAAATGAGATGTACTGGAGAAGTAGTCAACAATGAAAACTGAAACCAAACCTAACAATCTTTGGAAAAGTTTGGTTTTGAAAGCAATAATTTATAAATACAAATGTAAATCTGTGTCCCCTTAATGCACAGTACTGAAATACTTGGTAGCTAGAGCTTCGCATTCAGCTGGAAAGATAGATAAATGCAGTGGATGCAGTTCCTGATGCAAAATGCATTGTTATTGTTATTATTATTAATATGGAAATCATGTAATAACATTTTTCATTTAAAGAGCCTCTTTGTTTTGGAAATGGAAGATAGTTGCTGATGAAACTTAAAGAAGTTCTAGCCACTGGGAGAGCTCAATGGCAGAATAAGGCAAAAATTAAAAAAAAAAAAAAAAGGAAAAATTAAAAAAATAATAATTAAAGAGTGAAAGAACTTACAGGTAGAATATGAATTAATAAATTCTAAATATTTCATGTATGTGGGATATAATTATGGAGCTGAAATATAATTCAACTTAGACCTTGAGCAGAGGGAGAGGTCCTGAAGTGGGGGCACATTTAGATTTTGTTATAGATATCTCCTAACTGGAATCATCTTCGTCATATTTTTTCATAACAGTATTTAAAGTGGAGGTGAGTCCTAACATGAGCTCTCCACTTGATTTTGACCTGTGTGCAGGAGATGTTACAGTAACGATAACTATAGACTAGCAATCTAGGCTGGATCTCACTTCAAAACCATAATTCAGCTAATGTCTTGTAATCTAGCTGCTATCCATATGTATAAAAACACATCAGGTAGTCCAGAAAGGAGAGAATGGCTAAAACTTAAATCAGAATAATTTATTGGTTGCTAATGCAATCACTCTGCAGTGCACTACTGCAATTCAAGAGCCTTCAGTCTTCCAATACTTTTCACCAATTGTCCGAAAGGGGCAAGCTTTCTTACACTGCAAAAGAAGCAATCATGCAGCAATCATTTTGTGGGTACACTTCTGAGAAATCTCTGAAGAGCCTGTGATAAATCATGTAAAAATATTCTCTCGGCTACAGGTGCCTTTTGGTTCTTAAGCTTAGGTTAGCTGTTGTACAGGACATGGGAGGTAGTACAGGACTCCAAGTGAAACAGCTAAGCTTATTTCTCACTTGGGTAGGGCTGATTTCTGAGCATGACACGAATACAGCTACTCCTGCCGGCCTCATTTCTGATTAAATCTTAAAATTACCTTAGTTTTTGTCGGATATGGATTACTTTGTTAAGTAATACAAAAAATAAAAGCCTGTCATTAAAAGCATCCAGTAATTTATCTAAGATGAGCCTAACCTAGGATTCATTATAATCCAGCTGTAGTGACTCCTCAATGTATAACTGAGCTACAGCTTAGTGGGAGACCATACACCATCTCAAAAGCTTTCCCGTGGCAGTTTGCCATTGCTGAGACAGTCAAAGGCAACTTATCCGTCTTTTAAATATATATGGGGCTATGGATATATATATCCACTGTCCCACTAGTGTGAAATATCACACAGAGAGTCACCATTGCCTGCTTCCTAAGTTTCCATGAGCTAGTCCATGCAGGACAGGGCAGCTTCCCATGGATTACCACCCTATGCCAAACAGCTTGTTTCATGTTAAAACTTTCTACACTAGAACCATTAACTGATACTGTGCCCACACATTGTGAAATGGTTAAATCTTTGTAATATTTTGTTCTTTGTAGGATCTCCGACCTCACTGTGTTGCTTGAAAATACCATAATTATTATCCTCTTCAGTACTCCCCCTCAAGGACAGAAACACCAGGAAAGATTTAGAGATCCCCAAATGAATTTGGAATTTCTCACTTGAATTACTTAATCTTTTAGTAAACTGCCTCTGGTCTGTCAGTGTTTCAGCCTCTACTTTCGCAGAGAACAATGTAATTACAAAGAAAAAAACACCACCACATAATGCTTCCTCTCCAACACCATGCCCAAATCACATCTATATAATTTAAGTCTGTATGTTCGTTGCCAAACCAGATACAGCAAATAATTAGAACAACTAAACTAACACTAAATATATCCATTTGGTTTTCAGCCATGGATATGCATGTATCTACAGCTGCACCATCATGTTCCCTGAGGCAGAATTACAGGGCAGATACTTGAATCAAGCAACGGGGAGTGTCTATTGCACAACACCTCCTATTAAACTGACCACAAGAAAGCTCTCAGAAATTCATCAGTGGAAGTGTAAAAATAGAACAGGGAACCAGTTTTTGTTTCAAACACGTAATTAAAGGATAGATTTTCCCAGACTTTTAAAATAATTTCAGTTCTTATATTAGTACAATAGTACAATTTTTCATAAGAGTCTGCAAGATGCCTACGGATATATAGGGATTAAGAATAAATAAAGAAGGCAGGAAAGATTCCATGATCTGAGTGTGTTGCAGTCACCCAATACAATGCTTATTTGTTGGATAATTTAGGTTGTCTATATGAATAATAAACATTTAACTTAGATATATTATACTTGCTAGACTGATGTTTTTTAAATAGATACATTTTTAAACTTGTATAGGTAACACTTTATTTGCTAGCAGAGATTTGACTGTTAAAGTGAGAGATGCAAACTTTTCTTACGGAGATCCACGAATCCCTGCCTCTCTTTTCTTATCCTCACAGATGTTTTTTGTCAGCTCTGGTACGTCACTGGTCTTTAAAATAGCTTTTCTAATTATTATCTGAATCGACAGGAAAGGCACCAAATGCATCAGAATTAAAACAAGTGAAATTAAAAATACATAAACACAAAGCTTTAGACAATAAAATAACCTGTCCAAGAAAATAGTGATCTTTCTGTTCCCTGTTTGTAATAAAAAGGGTCCAATTTATGCAGAATCAATCGAGCAGTTTCTTTCTTTGCATTCAAACGTTTCTAAGAAGAGTCCAGAAAGCTCATGCTGGCTGGGATACTGACCCGAAGGGGAAAGGCAGGAGGAACGAGGGAGCGCTTCTAACTTCACTACCCCTGAATTTTAACTGATTTGCTATATCGCACAGCCTGGAGGTGACAGGAGGCAGGTGTGGGCGCCTGTCATCGCGAGGTGGCTTGGTGGGCACAAGGGCAGCGAGCACAGGAGGAGCTGGGGTGAGCCTGGGCGAGAGATCACAGGCAGACCCATCGGCAGAGCACAGCAAGGGAGAATGTCAGATTTCATACTCGGCAGACATCTACAGCAACTGATGCCTTGTAGTCAAAGGCTGTTAAATTACCTGTGAAGGGTTACTGGCAGCCCTGGATGTTTTTCTCGTTGTTTATTTAGTTCCAAAAGCTCTTGGTCTTTGTGCTGATTGCCCTAACTGACAGCACAGGAAATCTGGACTTTGTAAACAGGGCGCTGCTGTATTGAATTACAGGTAACAAGTGTGTAATCAACCTGCTGGGGCTGGACCTTTGCAAAGAAATCTCTGGTAGACAGACAGAAAGAATAGGTTTCCATACGGGAGAATCAATTACGGGAGCAGATGAGTATAAGAAGAGATCAATTTAAATACTTTGTGCTTATTTCTTATAGCATATTTGGAAAAAGGAAAGACCCTGACATGGTGGAAAGGTAATTAAGTACTTTATTCATTGTTGCAATAATATTATAGAAATTAAAGGCAAATATGATTTGAAGTGCCCTCATTATAACTCATAAAACTGTATTAGTTAAACAGTCCTTAGCTGCAATATGCTTTGTAAAAAAATGAGGAAAAAGCTTGCAGGTTCTTGTTCTTAAAGAAGAGTTGCTGCAGTTGAATGACATAAACTGAAACAAAGAGTCACCCAAAATGAAGCAGTCATTTTCCATCTTCTAAGAGGTAAAGAGAGCCTCTATAAAACAAGGGCCTAGTGAAATCTAATACTGTGATATCTCTGCATACTAAGATAACATAATAAAGTTGAACAACAACTACCCCCCTCACAGACCATAGATTTATATGAGGTATTTAAACTGTAATTGTTAATTAAAAAGCATAAATAAAAATTCAGTGGCGATCAGTCAACAAAATAACCCTATGCCAGACAACACTGAGTAACTGACTAGTACAAGGGAAGAAATCTTTTTTTTTTTTTTTTTTTTTTAAATCATCGACACAGATCTGTTCCATCTGTGTCTGTGGCCACCATGGACTACAGCATTCACCAAAAAGGAAAAGCTGAACAACAAAGATTTCAAAACATATTAACATCAGACGATATTTCCAATCTGAACATCATTTATTAAAACGGATACCGTATGCTATCATCTTATTATGCCCCAAAGACTTGTTTTTGCAGTTTGAAATTACAAGAAAAACAAGGTTTCATTAGCGTACTCACTGATGATGATAATTTTAGACTGCTTGCACTATTGGAATTTATGCTGTGTTAAAGCAACTGGACTTATATTGCTAAATTTTATTCCCTCCAGAGAAGCAAGTCTCTATTTTGGCATCCAAAATTTCTTTTATGTGCATGACAAATATGTTATAAAATTGACTTTAATTTCTGTTTGCTCATCTATCGGTATTTATGTACTAATATGTCCCCAATAATTGAAATTCCTGACCTACTTGGGAGCAGAAGATTATTTTTCGCAAATATAAAAAAAATACATTAAAATCCACCTTATCTGGTTAGAAAACTTTTCATCTGAACCTGTGGCACAGAAGAAGAGATTATGACACTTGCACAGGAATGATGGAAGCACCAGAGTATTTCTTATCCGTACTTTCCACCTAATTCAAGATCTAGACCCCAATAAATATTTCACACAAAGTTTGAACAAACTTTCTTCAAGACTATTAAAGAAGTTTTGGTCAAGAGAGGAAGTCAGTTCACTCCTAATGACTGTCTGTTAACAGATATGTCAGTTGCCTGACATATCCTTCCTTCCTAACTAGCATTCCTGTAAACACCTGTATTTTTTATGCATACCAAGATTTCCAGGAGAAGAATAACATCCTTTACTAAGCCATCCGAAACAGCTGGAGAAGGATTTTTTTAATCTGACTCACATCAGTAATAGCTTGTGACAGTGAGGAACACCAGCCCAGTGTTGCACGGTGGAATAACCACACATTTCTGTCAGTTCCAAATGTACCACCTTTCGATGGTATTGGAGATCTGTCTGTTCTGGTATCAGGAAAAGCAGTTGACATGAACATGATTTCACATTTTTCTGCAGTTCTTTTTTTAAAATTCATTTTCAGATATTCGCTTCTCTTTTTTTCCCCCCCCAATACATTTAACATAGGTATGATGACTAAAAATGCATTAGCACTCCAACTAACGTTCCTATCATGCAAACATTAGCGCACATATTTAAGGTCTCAATTGGCTCTCCTAAAATCAATGTTAATAATTTAGTTGCGCACTTAAAATGAAGTACATGAACTCTAAGACTCACGGGTAAGAACTGAGCATCTACGTAGTACATGACAATGGAAAATGCATGGATCCTATTTTATGTTTGGGCTTTTGTCTGAAACACTACCGAGCACTCTGCAACAGAAATACAAGAAAATGTAGCACGCAAAGTAACAGTGGGTGCCTTTTGGACTGTAGATGGAGAAAAAGGAAAAATCTCCAGCTCGTTTTTAATCACCCAAAGTTTACCTTTTAAGTTAGTGTTTTCCTTCTCTTTCTCTCTTTGTTTTTCCCCTGTTTAAAAAGCAAATTTAAAAGACTTATTGTCCAAAATTCTTTGCTACTTGAAGGCACTATTAAATTATATATGGGCATGCTACTCTCCATTTTCAGAACACTAAATGCATTTCTAAAATGCAGCTACAAACATCAATGGATACACAGATCTAGCCTTTCTCCTCAAGGACAGACACCGCTTCTCTTGCCAACTGGAAGGGCCCATTTTGTAGACGACTCTTCATTTGATCACTTCCTGCGCTGATCACCTGTCCTACACAAATGATCGTATTTAAATTCAACCCCCCCCCCCAATGCATAGCCTGTTATACTACCACAACAGTGAAGCAGTCCAGCCAATGCTGTACTCTTAACTAGATTCACATTGATAATATATAGCTATAATTCTGCTTCAATTAAAAGCATATTTCAGCAGAAGCCCAGAATATGATAGGCGCTCCGTGCATTTTAATAATACAGATCCAGAGTTCTGCCCTGCTGAATGTGTATCAGTAAAGTGGTGGCAGAATTTCACTTTACATAAATAAAGACTGATCACAGTAAGACAAAATCCCGCATAACCTAAAAGTCTATTAATGGTAGTGACCCAGACACTGATGGTAATCTTTACATTTTAGATAAAAATCTGTAAGCCTATTTCAACTGACTTCAATGTTTTAAAAGCAAAAGTGTTTCACTCCCTCTATGAAAAAGAAAATATGAAAAAAAAAATCAATATGCAATACCAAAGTCTAATGAAAATGGTTAACTGGTTCTAAATATTAGCATACAAGGAACATGGTATTACATGATTTTTGTGGCTACTAAAGTCAAGTTAATTTACCTTGTACTTAAAAAGTTAATACAGGAAATGCAAAAGTCTTATTGTATTAGAAAAACAGTCCTGAAAGGCTAAAATATTTAATCTTGATTTTCATGTCATGCAATTCTGTTTTGAATTTAAAACTGAAATATTGCTGAATTACTGGACTATGCATTTAACACAGGTTTTCCCTACTAATCTGTTACTGAAAAAAATATGTATATATGTTTCTGCAAACGTCGGTATCTCAATAGATTCATATTTAGTGTTATTAACAAAATTAGGAAAGATGCCAAGTGTAATTTACTTGTGGCCCAAATTATGGGCTGTGACTGGGATAGATCAAAATGGATAGCAAATGTAACCTATGACAGTGGGGGTATTCTGAATAAGAAATCTGTTCTCATTTATTCTACTTCTAGCATTTCTAGCAAGGTTATTGGAGAAACAATGCTCCTTGGTATTAAAACTCCCCATGTAGTGTGTTAACTCTCTGACTTATAAGTGACTAGCAGTGATAAGCTCACATAAAGACAAGTATAACAGGACATCAAAAGAACACCTTTCTTGTGTGTAATTAACCACAAGGCCTAGGCAACCACATTTAAGTGGAAAATGAATATTAAAAAGATAAATACATTTAATCTGTTTGTAGGAGGATTAAAAGCATAGGCCACTTATAGAAGTATGTAACCCTACCGTAAGGGCACTGACTTATTTTTGATGTCACAATAAAGATCAAAGCTACATAACAGAAGAATCAACACCGTGTGCGTGTGTAGCTCTCACTAGAAACCTTTAACATGGTATTCTGCTTCGGCTTTGGTCCAAGGCCTAAAAACACATCTTCATTTGCAGGTTGATTTTGCTATCTAATGTGCCTGCTCAAAACCTGTATATACTTCACAAAGTATTGAATCAGGGAATATAAAAACCTGCATGGATTTCTTCTGCATTGGAAAATACTGATGTGATGGACCCAGCATTTTCCTGGCTGCTTAGAAAACTGGACCAAGAAGTGCCTCTAAATGTTACTGGCTTAATTGAAAGCATGGCTATTACACTCAATATTGCTGCCTTAAACAGCAAAAAAACTCCTTAAATATTGAATGCAAACTAAAATGTATTTTAAATGCTTTTCTGAATATGTGTAAACTTGGCTTACATATATACAGCCACGTAGATACTTTCAGATTAGTAGACAAAAAAAGATAAATAAGGTTGCTTGGAAAATAAGGTTTTACTATTGAACGAATATGGGTGAAGACTCTTATCTGGCAAGGGAACATTCCACTACTTAGTCTATTAATGTGTATCATAACTTAGTCTTTTCAAGAAGAGAAATCAACAAATACTTTTTTTTTTTTTTTTTTTCAAAAAAAGGCTGAGCACCTGTCTGTGCAAAGCAGCCTATGTCTCAGGTTTTTACTACCACTGTGCAAGTAAGTCTTGGCTTGTAAGACTCTAAGAATACAGTTACATCAGTGAAAAAAATAAAAATAAAAATAATAAAATAAACCATTCAGATGTACAGCTACCAGACCAGTTTCACAGCTTTAATGGTGAGAAAATCATTATGACAGTGGTCTGTTCAGTATGGTCTTATAAATTTTGAACTGGCTTGGTTGATAGAGGGAAGAACCCACCTGTGCAAAAATTAACTTTACACCAGTTTAACTACATACAAATCAAAGAATACAACTGTACAGAAGATGCATCACCAAGTGAAAGAGTGAAACTAGTATGGAACTTGTATAGATCCAGAATGAAAAGTGCAAATTATTGTCAGACTGAATTAACAGCGCTCATAAAAAAAAGTAAAAAGGAAAGAAAAAGCTTTTTTTCATCTCATACAATACACAGAATAGAAAGTCATATACAAGCATTTCTTAATATAGCTAGAAAGATGATCCTTAGAGAAAGACATGAGGATAGTTAAGACTCCTCATATTAATATATCATGGATTTTCTTCTCAAAACACGTTGACTGAAGCGGTAATGAGGTACGGGTAAGAAGTAAAGCTATGGCCATAGATTCCTGGAACTGATCTTTCTCAAGTAACTAACTCGGTTACAATTGATTTCGAGGCTACATCAAAATAGTCAGTCTCCATTCCCTCACACAAAGTTGAAAGTATCCAGGCTTTGGATTTGGTGCTAAATTCTCTGTTTTCCAAACCAATTGGAATTGCTTTAGGTAAACAAGTGCCAGTCCTTTAGAAATGTTTTAGACCTTCTGGTTTTAGGGGGAAGCAAAAATGGAAGCTGGGGTACACATTTGCCCACAATGAGAGATGGCAGGGATCCTCATCAGCACATGCAAATACCTTCTTAGAAATCTAGGCATCAAAAACCTGCTTCTAAATCTTCAGCTGTCAAAATTTCTCCATATAGACAAGAAAGATGTTTGTAACAATCCTACTGATTTTGTGTGGGAAATGAAGAGGGTGATTGAAAAAAATAAATCAGCCCAAACTTAACTCAGTTAAATACATAATTCTACAGCAAGTAGAAGTTAAATTTTTTCAAAGGGGAAAACAAAATACTACATAAAGCCCTCTATAGATTTTTTTTCCATTTTTATTCAATTTAACAGGGGATGTTGCAGTGGGGAAAAGCATGCAACCCTAATGACTTGCTTACAAGACTTGCTTAATGGGGTAAGTCAGGTGATGCAATTGTATAGAGCACTTTAAATCCACATTCAGAACAACTGATACACTATAAGCTCTTACCCTGGCTTATCACATACTAAATTTCTCACCTGAACAAGTTCTAAAATAAAAATAAATAAATAAAATCTACTTGGCCATTTTATTATCTGGTTAATAACATAACAGTACAACTCAAACAACATAAGAAAGCTAAAGTAATGATTAAGTTGCTAAATTAACAAGATGTGGAAGACAAACTGAACTGCAATAATATATAGCTACAGTCCTGAACTCCAACTAAAATCAGGAAAATACATAACATAAAGCTAAATGGCTGGCTGTTCCAGCAGGTATTGGTGGCATACTACTGTGGTGTGACACATTTTGCTTTGCTCAGAAATACCACAGCCACCTATAATGTCGGTATGATAATATTAAAAAAGTCATAGAGCTATGAAAAATGCAATTACTACACACATAAGGTTCTTGAGTTCAATAAAATAACGTACACTGAAAGAGAATGTTGCAACACAAACTAACGCATGATGAATACCAGGAAAAGAAGTCATGATACGCAATGACTCATTAATCAAGGCACAAAAATACCACAAAGCTGTAAAGAAAGTTTATGGACCATGCTGTGTTTATGTCCCATTGAAGGGCATAGCAAATTTAATACTAATTATTAACAAAACTGATCTTTCAAAGAGTCTTTGAAAACTTGGATAATAATAAGCATAAACAGGTCACCTAAGTTCACCAGTGATGAAACTGTAGGACAGTGCACACAGCAATAAATAAGATCTCAAAATAAAAAACAAATCGCATTGTTCCACTTAGAGCCAATATGATGCTGAAGAAAGTTCAGAACTGAGTTATTTGTTTCTAATGGCTTACTACCAGAGTTCTCCAAAAAGATAAAAAGTATTGCGTCCCTATGGATTCCTGCTTGATTAGAAAAAAGGCGCTCCTGGAATAGCTAATGGCTGTAATCACAGTTCCCATGTACTGAAAGAGTATGCCCCACTTTAGAAGAGAACGAATGCAGTCAGTCATGAAAAGACATTTTTTAACTTGCTTTCTAACTCCAGTCAGAAAGTTTCTCAACCACTTCCCAGTGCTACCAAAAAGAAAAAAAAATGTGTCTATCTAGAAATATAGTAGGATTTAAAGCAAAGAGAAGAGCTACCATCACAGTATGTCAAATCTAAGAAAAATACAGAAGACAGAACATGAATCTCTACTTAGTCTTTATTGAAATGATAAATGCAATTGAAGCGGTCTCAGCAGACTCAGATTATGGAAAACACTACCTGAGATCAGCTGCCTGGAAAGTACATTGAAACTGTTGGTAAACTCCATGACTGTATATTCAGCTGCAAGTTTGTCACTGGTGCTTTTTTTGACTAATTCAGCATCGCTGTTTAGATCAAACGATGTTGTATTTGTATGCCAAATCTACAACGTCCGTCTTTGCTGCAGTGTCAGGAACGTAATATATCTGCAATAATCACACACAGCAAGCAGTTTTCTGTATCTCCTGTACCTTTAATTTAATCAGGCACAGTGTGACTCACAACGTCTGAGATCATTTCTTACTTTCTGCTTGCATGAGCGCAGGAAGACCTGTTTAATTTATCACCAAATAAAGGCACAAATTGCTGGTGCTGGTGATTCTGGTATCAGCCTGCAGTTGCAAGAGTGAGAAACTTTTTGGTTCAAATGACATTACATACTTTTCAGTGTTGCTCTTATTGACCAAGCAATCTTTGATTACTTCCATAAAACTCTTCATTAAACATCATCCCTGGATCAAGCCAAACAAACCAGTCATGTAATTTCACTTCGGTTTTATAAACCTGGATATAATACTTCCTTCATGACTAAATCCTGAAAAGTCATCCATGTTCAGGTTTGGACCCATTTTGGGTCCAAAACATAAAATTTAATAGCAATCAGTATTAAAAATATTTTTTGTCCTACCATCCTAATGAAAGCATAGCGTCAGCGTAGAGGACATACTGTTTGGGTGAATGACAGTACAATAGCTATGTGCATCCTGTGCAGTCAGAACAGACTTGGCAAGGATTCACGACACAGACAAAGGAACTGTTTCAAGGACGCCGAGTGAAATAACTTGAACTTATGAAACAAAAAGACGGGACTAAGCAAGACCAATCTGGAATGGCCTTCCTCAAGCTGGGATGGGCAAAAATGAACTGCCCTCTGAGCTGTAATCTCTCACTTCTTTTCCACTTCTTTTTTACTGCTAGACTTGATATTTCACAATTTAGGGCAGGATTTTGCCACTAAATGAAATCTACAGAGCATTTAAAATTGTAGAGGTGTAGATGGTACAAGAATGATTGTAGCATCTGGCCTGAAACTTGAATTACCTTTTGATTTTCTATTTTACTTTTATTTTGTAGTTCTCTCTATTCACTGAAGAAGTGGTTTACCTACTGGTTCTGAATGTTTAGGTATGCTATGTTTTGGAAAATAAGATAGGACAAGGACTGTATATCGTGAAACAAAAGATTTAAATTCAACTCTGATTGGTTCACCATGACAAAGACTGTAACAAAAATGTAATACCTTCTAACTGGTATAAGGTTTACTTCAGAGGTTCACTATGATTAGAGAAAAGAAAAAAAAATCACATAAAAAGGTCAGATTCTGTCACTATTACTCACATTAGGCACCACCTTAACTCAACATGCCTCAATGAAAAATTGAAGTCAAAATAATCTGACACATAATGGCAAAATGCCCTTTATCTAACTCATACATCTATGAACAGACACTCATATTATCACATTCATGCTTTTAACTTTATTTTTAAAGACAATGTAGTGGACCCAGTTCTTTCATTCTTTTCTAGCAATTTTAAAATGATCTTAATTAATGGATATCAGAGGAACTATTCCTGACTTGTAAGGGTGAAGGACTGTGTTAGATCCAAGTACCTATGCCTAATGTTAAGGAAAATGCTTCTTACCACTGGAGCGATGCTTTAATTGAATATATTGTACATCTAGACCTAATAAAGTAAGCTTTCTCAGATAGAATGGAATGATGGTTATAAATGTTTAAATTACAACTTGGACACTCCTCCTAAGTTCTTCTGATTTGAAATGTTCAGCATAAAAGTAGTAAATATTGTCTAGTTGTTATTTTAGTCACTCTTAAAGTATTGATTTTATACTAAACATAAGGAAATTAAAACCTTAAGGTGAAACCAATGTTTTTTCTCAAGTTTACAGCCAAGGCAGCAGAAGGTTTGTTTAAAATATCATTCACAGTATATATTGACAATATAATATATCTGCTAATGATCAAACACAAAGGAAAATATAGGTGCACTTTACTATATACGCACATAAAAGAATATTATACATGACTGTTTTAAAATGATATGTTTTAAGTGCTGAGATATTAAACATTTAATAATTTGGCAATTTCTTTCAAAGACAACTATTAAAATTAAGGGAGAAGAGGCCAACTGTCAACTCTACTGAATTCATGCCTGGTATGGCAGAGAAGATATGCACGGGGAAAGAAGACTAACCAATTTCTCTGTTTTCCTGGATGAGATGAAGGCCAAATGTCTACCTGCATAAAACAGCTACGTTCAGAGCTATTCAACCTGAGGCCACCTGCAGCTAAGGGTTTTTGCTGATAATAATTTTCTGGAATAGTTTGTGTCCTTCCTCCCACCCAACCCCTCAAAACAAATGGCCCAGTTTTAGGAGATATTTTTGTTTTTACACTTGCCCTATCTACTTCTGAGCAATTTCAAACAATGAGGAAAACCCCGCTCACACTCTCCAATTTGTGCAGTCTGCTGTTCTAAACTCAGAACTACTACCAGGATTAAAATCAGCTATCATATATATCTTCTGCAAATGAAGGTCACCTTATTTACCAACAATCATTATTCCAAAAAATTACCATCTGAGGTTAACATACTTTACTAGTAAATCTAGGTACGAAATGGCACAGACAGGCAAAATGAAATTTTAGATTTGGGTCTGCCAGTGACTAGCTCTGTTACTGGAATTTTTGAATGGTCTTTCTAAGGGAACACCACTACCAGTAGCAAGTTGTGCCAGCAGAAAGCAAAGCACTCTGCTTCTTTGCTCTAAGATAGCAGAGCACATTCCTGTAGACATTCCCCCACGTTACTGCTAATGCATCTAGCTGCTGCATTTTTGAAATAGAGCCCTTCCTATATGGCATTGCCATTTCGTTTTGCCATATTAATAAAGGCAACACATATCCCTATCAGATTATGTCTTCTTCATAGAAAAACGGGGACATTTTTAATTTTGAAAACAATGCCTTACATTGGAGGAAGATTAGCCCTTTGGAAGGCAGAAACTTTGTTTGATGGGTCTTTGGCAAATTTCTTGTATAAGCCTGAAATAGGCCTCCATCCACAAATGGATGTCTGAATTGAGGGTCCAATACAATTTCAACGGGAAGCTGGACATCTGAAAGGTAAATTATGCACCATGTGTATAGAACTGGACTTTAATTTCTGTGTACCTCATTTCTTCTCTCCATCAACGATGGAGATTTTACATTATCTGGATTGTTTCTAAGTTATGTAATATCACTTCTCTACTCCTGAAAGACAGTAAAAACAAAAACAAACAAACAAACAAAAAACAAAACAAAACAAAACAAAACAAACAAACAAAAAGAAAGCCTAGTAGGGAAGATTAGTAGATTAAAAATACTCATGGCATTTTCATTCATTCTGCTGTCAAAGTATTCTACTTTTTTTCATCAAAAATCCAACCATTTATCTTGAGCTCTTACTTCCTGATTTCTATCAAGATCGTCACTGACCAGAATTTATGTGGACTGTAGATTAGTTTATGAACTGCATTAGTTAATAACTGCATTATTTGAAAAACATAACCTGCTTTTTAGCATCTGTATCAATCGTTTCTCTGTCCCAAATGATAGCTGAAAAGGTATAAAACAGAGATTAGAAACTTAGCTACTTTGAAGCAAACAAGCTGCAATTAACATAATTCTTTACAAATTATCAATGTCATAAGATATAGGACAATACCTCAGGCAATTTCTCACTGAGGCCATTGTGAATTCAAATACACTTTTACCAATAACCTTGCTTCCATTGCAGGAACATAAGTGACAATTTGAAGCCTCAAAACACTGATTGTAATTGTTCAGCAGCAGAAAAACAACAACAAAAAATAATCCCAAACCAAAAAAAAAAAACACAAAAACCCAACAAACTGGTTGTAAGGATCAAACATCCAAAGGAAGCTGCTGAAAAACACAATTCATGAGTTGTCCACTGATATCGATATTTAAAATTACCTCACATAAGATATCTTTCTTTTGGTGTACATATCTGTAGGAAACTTGGATTTTAAGCAATTACGTCTCACAAGGTAGAACACATGGAGAAACAGTCATGTTTGAGCATATACATTAGTTACGCAAGATATTGCTTCAAACAATTAAAAGGTATTTCATTTACTCCAAAAATAACAAATATTTTTAAAGGTACACTTAAGAGAAATCTAAACATACTCCGTAAGTAATATACAATTTATTTACCAAAAATAATGCCTAAATGGCCTAAATGCCTCAGTAACAAAATCAAGAAGAAAATCCTAGAGGAGGAGAGGATGTAAAGTGTGCTTAAAGATTAGGTTATTTGATCAGGGACCATAAATGCTAATATCTCAGTTTCAATCACATATAATAGCACAAGATTTCTACAGAGTGAAATTATGACTACAGAATTGTGATTTGGACTACAGGCATACAAACAGGAGTGGGATCTTCCCATCTCTGTCTGCAATACTCAGACCCAGAGCAACGAAAGAGAGATAGGGGAAAGTCTTGACGTAATGCTCCAGATAATTATTACTACTCTTTCCTTCCTTAAGCAAAAAGAAGAGGTAGGGTGGATATTGCAACTCTTACAAGTGTCTCTTGAGACAAAAAAAATACCGTGACAGAGATGACGTTTACTTATTTCCCTTCATTCATGGTTGTATCAAAGAAAATCCTGAAATATAACTGTTAAGATGGAGGATGAATTACAGGTTAATTAATCAGCATTTTAAAATGTGTACTTAGCACAATGAATAAATCTTACCCTGAAGATGATATAGTTCAAAATTCTAATAAAGGATGAAATCTGAGATATAAAAATGACCAATAAAATCACATACTTTAGATTACAAAAACAATAAAAGCTAACTGCTCTGTAACATTCCAGTCAATATAGCAATGCTATCAAATTTATAACTTCAGCAAGAAGGATCAAGAAAGTCTGAATAAATTATTTCATACTAAAGCAAGGAATGCTTGAGGAAGACAGTGGATAAATAGAAATGTAATTGACTAACTAAAGAAAATACTACTAAAGAATTGTTAAGAACTGAATGCCAGGGCATGTCCTATAGATCTGTGAGGGCTGGTGCAGCATTTACCCAACAGCAAGACATCCCCATGCCCCATTGGAGGGGCTCTGTGCATCTCTGCATACGGGTGACGTAGTGTGAAGGCTTGAGCACAGGATTGTGTGGGGCTGGCGAGATTTATGTCCATTGCTCCAAAACCTCTTGCAATCTCAGTATTCCAGAGAAGGTACTTTCCCCCTCACCCCCTGTCTAATAACTAAGTAATACTCTGGAGATTTCAGCCAATTGCTTCCAACAGAACAAGCTCTGCTTTGAAGCACAGACCCCTCACTTCCCGGCTGCACGAGGGATCGGCCAGAGGCAAACCCGCTCTGATGTAGGGGCCGCGTAGCTGCGCTAATGCGATACTGTTCCCTGCTTCTTTGGGGACGATTAGTCCAGGCTAGCCCCTTGGTGCTGCAGCTTTGAAGTTCACGCGCTCTGGTTTTAACAGCCTGGATTCAGCCTCCGCTTGTGCCGCGCAGTGGGTTCCCAAATGGCACTGATTTCCATCAAGGGCAAGGAGAGCTGATGCAGGGGCGCCTGCAAGCAGACTTGCCCCCAACTCTATCCCCAAACAGCAGCAGCACTGTAACTCTACCGCTAATAATCACCAGTGCAATTTTCACGCTCAGAGTAGAGCTGCTTTCTGTTTTTTCATTCTGGTTCTTGAGGAAACACTCTGCTCCCTGTATGTTTTTGTAAATAGAGCTATGTTGATTTCAAACATACAGTGTTTCTATACCCTTTCTTACATCTGAAATAAAATGCAATAATTTCTGGCTCGTGCTGACTTTTTCTTAAAGCGACATAAGCAGACGCTGCTTTTTGTTCTGTGCATTTACTCGGAAGTAGCACAGGGATTTTGCAGTACTGCTGCAAACACACGTGGTGCACACACGGGCGTTCAGGGCAGTATTACCATACAAGAATCCTAATCTGATGGACCACGTCACATCCTGTATCTGAAGATCAGACAAAAAGCCAGGTGAATACAAGTAGAATCTGAATTTTAAGAATTGTATGCACTCTCAGTTTTCATTACCATTGCACATGGGTGCTGTGAGGAGGGCCAGAGTGCTGCATGAGCCATCAGCACGTGTGATCACTGAGTGAGCTGCAGCCCCCAATTGCCTATTTTCTTCCTTATCTCTTAGTTTTATATCAAATTTGTGTGTGGCAAATTTTCTAATAAATTAATTTTATTTACTCAGCGAATGATAACGGTTTAAGCAATGCAGTCTTTTCATGATTATGCAATCCACGATAAATATATGGCTTTGGTTGTGTATTGCTGGGCACTAAAGTTTAATTGCATTATGAATTAAGTAATAATTCCACAAAATCATTTGTTAAAATCAGCTAACGACCTAGCATATCAACCATTACCTAAGGTAATGACCAATTTGGGGGTGAAGGCGTTATAAACTTTAACAAATAGTTTATATCAGTGTTATTTAATTAAAAAAAATATAAAATAAAAATGAAGTGTTTGAAAAACCTTCTGTCACTAAGCTGCCACCCATAGCTGTGGCCTGGAGGTCGCTTATGGCCACTGTACAGTCACAATGTTGTTGGCACCTGACTGCACAGAAGGGTAAAAACATGAGAACGAAAGGGGTAAAAGAGATGTAAAAACACAGGCAGAGCATGCTGCTGCTGAATGCATGCCATTTCATAGTCATAATTTAAAGTGATCAGAAGGGGGAAAAATGAAGCACAATAAAAATGGAAAATGTTAGATTAATGACACAGTCATTAAAATAAAAAAGGTGGAGTTATATGAGGAATGGATCTTATTTGAGTTATTGAAATTAAACAAGTTATTTTAACAATCATTTAAAAAATCACATTTTACTAAGCTCAAGGAAGGAAGGCAAAAAAATAGAAATCTTCATGGGGAATATTTCAAATTGTCAGTGGCTTTAAAAAAATGATTTAAGATTTTCTCTTGTATCTTCTCTTTCAATTTTAGAATTTTAGTTGCCATATATTATA
Organism: Anas platyrhynchos; assembly: GCF_047663525.1. Lineage (NCBI taxonomy): Eukaryota > Metazoa > Chordata > Aves > Anseriformes > Anatidae > Anas > Anas platyrhynchos. The sequence continues at coordinate 61,167,205 of NC_092588.1, read as the reverse complement.
ATGGTATTTTAGCTATAAAAGTAGTTTTCCGCTCACTGTTCTCTTGCCTTTCAAGGAGACAAACAGTTTTTCTTTCCTCTAAATGAGCACAATAAAATGGGTAAGCTGTCTGGGGAAAAGGAAGCCAGACAAACTAGTAGTATAAAACTCAACAGAAAAATGTGGTACAGACAAGAGGCGATCTAATGCATGTTTACTGTATGCCACGCAATTTATTCTGCTGGTCAGGTTAAAATAAGAGCTCCTCACTGCTGAATTATCAGCAGGTTCTGTTCCAGACTAACCTCCTGGTTGCTGCTGTCCCTACAGCTGAACCTGAAAGAGAGTGGGAGAGAAAAATCTGCATGCAAAACTGTACCATGAAGGCGGTAATTCTGCAGTCAATATGAGTTAAACAGGAATTCTAAAAACCTGGGGACAGATCTCGCTGTTGTTCCTTACAAACCTCCTTGTACAAAGCCCCCGTATGTCTGTATGTATTTTAGTGGGCTAATTTTCAGCACTTCAGTAAGTACTTTTCCATCTTCTTGAAAACCTTCCGGAAATATCAATAGAACTATCAGTTATGAAGAAGTTGATATCGGGAGTCAGTAAATGAAAAATAGAATAAAAATGCAAACTAGGGATGCATTTAGAAGAACCAAAGCTTCACAAGATTTTCCTCTCCCTAGTTGATGCAGACAAACCAACAGATTGTCTTTCTGTCAGGCAAATCCTGATGGAGATAAATGTAAAGGCTGGAGTGCAGGCCTAATTTTTACACACAAGCTGCAACCAGACCATGGATTTATGCTTCAAGGCAACCAGATTTCTCCTTGTGTACACTTAAACACTGCTGTTGCACTCAGTCCATCTTGTTTAAACGCCTTTAAAACCAAACACAGGCTCTGCCCCCTCCCCCTCGCCTCCTAATTATATACTTTTTTGTTTGAAGAAGCAAGCCCTTTATTGCTCATAATTTCAGCTATCACTTGCTTGGGCACCTTCTACAGATCAATAGCACGTAGTTAAGTGGATGAAAAGGCTAAATGTGATTGTCATTTGCAATGCAAGGTTGTATGTTTTTTCCCCTTTAAGCTTTAAAGCGTCGCACTAGGGTTTCATTTTAGAATACGAAATTCCCGTTCCAGGTACACAGCAGCTGCACCTTCAGAGCCTTTTGTCTTAAATTAAATATCTGTCATTTTTTAAGGCCAGAATACTGGCATAGGTTATAATAAAAACCAGCGTCCAACCTGCAATTTTACAGATTCCATTGCTGGTGGCCATACATCTTTGATGGCAAAACTACATTGGTTGTAGCGCCATAAAATCAATAAATATTAACCTTTTCTGACACTTTCTGCACGGATGCTTTATCAGTTGCTGTCAGGTGATAGAACAGGCAGTGATGTACTGTATTTTTCAGCTAAGAATCCATACCAAACTAAGAAATCAATGCAGATTAACAAGCCTTTAAATACAAAAATTGCCAATGAAATTTTGGTTCTATATGATAAAAACTAAACCAAATCATGATACTGCAGAATAATAAATTTGTCACATATACTTTTAGCAATGTATGAAATACAAATACAATATTTTTATGGCAAAATAAGTGTGCTTGAATACCATAGGTGAAATAAATTCAGTTTTATTTTTCATGACATATCTTTTACAGGTTCCAGCTTACAAAATTAAACACCTACCGAATTAGACAAATCCCATCTCTCCATAGCACTTAGAAACTCTCAGTCCCTACTTTGCTGAAAGACTTTCATATCAATTCGGTACACTTAAAACTCCATTTCTAAATGACGAAAGCAAAAAAGTTAAAAGTTTACTGGAAAGTGAAAATATGCAATTTAAGTTATTGTCTATCTCATATAACTGGAACAATAACCGCATTTAGTTCTAAGCATCTTAGAAGCCTTGGGCCTTTAATTATTGGAAAACATCTTGCTCCCTACAATCCACGCTGCAGCAGAGTATAGCATTTCCGCATAACAACATAGAGGCTGATAATTTGCACTGGCTCTATTTCTCCCTATTCTCATCGTGGCAGTTTCTTATAACTAATACTGTACTTCCTCACCAGAGCTTTAGAAGTTGTGCTTATTTATGTGTAATTTTTATGAAAAAAATAATTGAAATATGGTAGGCAGATAACATGGGCTTTCCAAAACACTTCAAACTCCTTAAAAACTACCCCAATACTACCAAAAGCTTGGAATATGTTGTAAACATTCTTCAAATATAGAACTAGGTAGTAAATATGTGAATAATGCTGGTAAGTGCTAATATGGGTGTATGTATGTTCAAAAATTCTTGAAAAATAAGGACTATAATTTGGTTTCTTTCAACCTACTTAGCCAAAGTCTATTAGAAATTATTTTATCTTTTATCTATTTATAGATATTTATAATTATTTTGTCTACTTTCATACATTTTTCTAACAATGTAGGTACGTGTACAATTACCTTCTTGTTGAAGAAAGAGACAGTACATGAAATACCAATGTAATATAGTAAAAAAAAAAAATACAGATATTAATGTTCACCCTTATTTATACACGTATGTCTTGTGAAGCCAGTGGTGGGGACACAACAGCATTTGGCTTTGAGAGATATAATGTAATGTTATGTTAATAAGATCTAACTTCAAATGCACCGAGACCTTCATCAGCGCCCACTTTAAATTTTAAACTGAAGTACAATTTTACATTCGCTGTTTCTTTGTATAGCATCTGTATTTTTACATTATTCAAGAAAAAGATCTATTTCTGTCAATCAACATCAAGAACAATCAGATTGCAAATTCTACACTGATTTTCTTCAAATATTGGCAAAAAATACTTTAATCATCTCAGTTTACCCATTAATGTTCATATGAAAGGAAGGCATTTATTTTCAAAATTCTGGTCAGGAAAAAAAACAAATGAACAAACCAACCAACCAACCAAAAAAACCCAGTCTGATAACAAGTTTTGTCAAAATTCCAAACACACCTAAAAGTGTCCTATGGTGATGGCAGACAAAAAGCATTATTTTTACCTATAGCACAACAGACTCACCACATAAAACAAGCACTAACATTACAAATGGATGGACTTTTGGTTGTGAGCCACATTGTACACCTGCACAGCCACCTATCAAAACCCACTTTGTGCTCAAATCTGAATCCCTTGTACAAAATCATCCCTCACAAACCAATCTTTCTTTCCAGTTTTAGTGAGAAGATGGCAACAATGCTAAAGTATTTTCTGAAGGAGTCAACCCAGAGTCTTCATCAAAGTATCTTTTGTCTTCCCTACTTTTCCAAGATCCTCAGAAACCTTACACTGCTCAGACCTACCTATAACCGTTTACTTTTTCTGTAACTAAATACTTAGCTAATATCTCTTCTAACCAAACCTTTCTGCAATCGGTGCCTCTCCTCCACTCTTCTCTTAGAAGTTTTCTGAAGTTATCTGAATTTCAGATATATATCTTGAATCTAAAATCAATGTTAAATTAAAAACATTTCCCTAAAAACTTGATATCCCCTGAGATAATTAGATAACCCAGGTTTTATCTTTCTCTTGCTATCAAAAGATGATTTCATTTCAGTAGTTCCCTCTGGATGCTATTACTTCAAAGTAGACCACTTCTTCTAAATCTTTTACAAACTGTGTTCTGAAAACTCTTATCTGCTGCTACTTCTTAGACTAAGAAGTACCACTTTGGCAAGATACAAAAGAGGCACATAGCTCAGAGTGCAATACAGTAGTTTTCTTAAAGTTTTTTTTTGTAAGTACGTTGATCACCTCTGCAACCCCACTATATTCCCAAACAGTATATAGCAACCAAGTCTTTCCTTTAGCTACAATACAATGATCACTAACAAAAAACTCTTCCAGTAAAAATAACCCAGGTTTCTGAAATGTTATTTAAGCAGTAACTTATTGTGTCCTTCAGGTATCTGAAAAGTCCCCTTAAATACGCTGTCCAGCAGCTTTGCCTCCTGATGTGTGATACCTCCAGCACTTCTCATGGCCCAGCCACTGGAAGGATGCCTCTGTAAGCCAGCAGTGCCTTTGATCCAGCCCTGTGGAGCTGAGCCACTGATTTGTGTTATCAGAAGCCCATTTGTGTTCAGGTTCCTATGCAATCTGTTTGAAAGTTGCATTCACTTTAAAGTCCCTTTATACTATCAGAGGACATTATATGAAAATCAGACTGCTAAGGGCTCAGAGAAAGAAAACATCTGTATTAAATCTGCAGCAATTTCAGTACAGCCCATTTCTGTGACATTAGATATTGATGAGCATGCACTCTTTCCAATAAATGCAAGACTTGCATAAAATACCTTAAATTCAGAAGATGTACTTTTCATCTTCCCATTTAGAACAAGGGTTTCCCCACTAACTGACCCGCTGGGAGTTAAGAGATATGATATCTGCCTCCATGGTTTTTTGACATGATTCAAGAATTATAGACAGTCGGCATGCGATGTATTTATATGAGATATAGTTTCATATTATGCGCTTATACGTTCACCAAGAAAGAGAAGCAATCTTTCTTCTGCGAGACTTCTACCTATCTTCATTTCCTTTAGTGCAAACAGTTATAGACAAGCTCCTCTTTGAACTGATAATTTTTTAGAGGTCATTCAGCCCATAATTTCAGGTCCTAGTCACTATCCTGATGGTCCTTCTTAGGAAATTGGACCCAGTGGGAACGTTTTTTCCTTCTGCTTAGTCTATGGGTCAGCATTTTCCTTCCCTTGTACTTCTTAATTCCCTTAAGTGGCAATTATTTAAGGCACAGTTAGAGAAGGTGCAATCTACATTCATCCAATAAAACCTAAATATTAAAAAGGACAGAAAAATCCAGCATGGTTACTAAGGATATATGGGAGAGCATTTAGCATTTGAAAGGTACCAAAGATCTGGTAAATGAAAAGATGGGAAAAATTATGAAGAACTGTTGGAAGTAAAATAGAAATTAGAAGAAGTACAAAAGAACACGTGTACCAGACAGACAAGGCATCCTACTTGCAAAAGGTCAAGATCCAAGATGCCAAGTCAAGAAATTAATGGAATGTCGGTGCAGCATACATTGGATCAATGAAAGCAAACAAAAAGAAAGCCCAAAAGAAATTTTAAAAATCAGCATGGAATGCCAATGATTTGTGATTCATTGGAGCAATTATTGTTGAGGGCTCTTCTCCTCACTAATGACCTGAGCTAGTAAAGCACTGAGCACTTGATTCAATCCTTCCATATCTAACGTTATCCACATACATTTAAACATCTTTATGATGGCAGAATTATTTGGTATTACTTGTGCCGATTTGTGTAGTAACCAAATTTTGTGTGATAACCAAATATAACATTTCTGAAATTAAAAATAGATAAATAAATAAATAAATTGAGACAATGGCTAGCAAGTGAATGAAAAGAGACTTACAAATATTAGTCCTTTATCACTCTTTCAGGACAGGTTGTTGAGATGTTGGTAGTATCTCCTAAGTAGAAATTTTAAGTTTCCTCTAAATAAAGTATAGCCACAGGGAAAAAGGCCTACAGGCCATATTTTGCCTATTATGTAGGCAAAACATACTCTACTATGTGGTTATACTGAAATACAGTGTGCTCCTAGGTCTTAGAAGTACTCTTAGTTCAAGTCTCCAAGTAATGCAATAATTTGTTCATAATAGGGATGACAATGATGTGACATTATGTATAGGTATTTATTATACCACATATATATATGAATATATAAAATTACAACACATTTTAAGTCAACATTTTCATATTCTCCTGCAAGTTGCCTCTTACACCTTAAGTCTACTTTGATGAACAAAAATTTTTAACAGCCTCATATTTCTTAGTACTCCAGTATAACTGCCCTGGATGGTACACTGGATGATTTACTCTTAAAAGAGCTTCTGCTAATAGGAAAATAACTTAAATTTTCTGGTGTAGGATAATCTAGACATTTAAAAATATGCTGAATGACTCCTGTGCACTATACATTTTTACTTTTTAATCCTTCTGTGAGGTTCATCGTTGTTTTTTGTTTCAAAAGGTTTTTTGATGAACCTGATATCATGTTTTCTGTGTTTACCTCAGAATTTTATCTCTCTCTCTACCTAAACATACATATACACATTGATAATTGAATACTATTATTTCCTTTTATTATCTCTATTTACCACATACCAGTATATTTTCTAGCAGAATTCAGTATTTTGCCTTTCTAGGATGTGCTGTCTCATCTTAAGGGACTTCTACTTCTGTACTTTAATATTTCAGCCTTGCTTTAAAACTTTTATGTTAGGATATCCTATTTTTAGCACCAAATAGCCAATAATATGTCTCACGTTCTTCATGAAGGATGTATTATCTATTAGTGTAATGAAGTAATGCCTTCAAGTAAGATTACCTTCTTTTCATCAGTGAATCTGACTTCCTTGCAACAGTCTTTGTGAATACCAGCTGTATGTGGCTACCAACACAATGCAATGGATTGCAAGGAATTTGCAGAGCAGATGACCGTCTGATGATCTTTTGAGGGCCGATACAAGGTGGGCATTAGGATTCAACAGCAATTTGGAAAAATTATGAAGATTTCTGTTTCAGCCAGAATGGCACAGCTGCCTTCCAGGTCAGATGTCTGGGTCCTCTCCCATGGAAACCATCATGGCACAAAGAAGAAGGACAGAAAAGCAGATATGTGCCAGCAAAGTGCGCTTGCACACAGATTATTTGTATAGATACAGGCAAAGAGATTCAAACTGCTTGGGACAGTCTTTCAGAAAGGAACATGGGGTTGGAAATCCCCAGCACAGTGGGACGTGAGCAGAAAGGCAGTGAACAGAGTACCGGATGACAACTACAAATGTCATTGGTGCTATAAAATATGAAAAACACTTGCACAATGACCCTGCAGCACAGCACCAACTTTTCTGATGGAAAAACGGTGCACAATATGACAGACACTACATGACACTGATGATCAGATGCATTAAGAGAAGTTCCAGACTTTGGTTTAGGCAATATTTTCCTTTTGTTTAAAACTATATTTTGAACATTTTTTCTTTAGTGAAATTCACAGCCTTCACTCTCATCTGTGGATACCATCCACTTAATGGAACATAACTACGTTAATGGTGGTATTTTTTTCCACGTTAGGTGACGTAATATTTGCATCAAAATATGTCAACACCTTTTTTCTTGTCACTCAGCAGCATCATATGCTGACTGTTCAGGAAAAGCAACTAAAAAACTATAAAAGGAGTGCCTAAGGTCTTCAACAGCAGGAGCAAAAGCGACGTATTACATAAGAAGAGAAGATACTTTCATAACCTCACACCTTTTTTCATGACACTCGCTTCTTGGAAAGGACCAACTCTACAACCACGACTGCCCAGATAAAGACACTGCCTACAGAAGCTCTGCTAGGCATATGAAGCCTTCGAATAGAAGACAGATATAAAAATAATCAAATGACTTACGCTTTAGGGTTTTTTTTAAATGTCGATTAATTTTTCCTGAAACACAATAATACGTAATCTACATAGGTTATAAGGAACCTAGCTTTCTCCTTTACAAACAGAAAATCATTTATACTAGGTTTTTATTTCAAGCACACACTAAAATTATTATTCTTCACAAAAGAGGAAAGGGAGTGTCTGCCAATCAACATGACATGCTATTGAAAGACTGGCACTAATAGCTATGACAAGAGCAAACCTGTTTGAGGCAGAGCTGCTGCTTTTTTTTTTTACTTTTTTTTTTTTTTTTAAGTACACCAGCCATCAAAAATAATGTTTTATCTGACTAGAAACCCAAGCAATATTTCTGCAGAAAAAAAAATCCTTCTATCTGATTTGCCTGGTTCTAGCAATGGCAGATTCTTAATATTGTTGTAAATTACAGCATTTAAAGTATATTTTATTTAAATTGTGATAAAGACTAAGAGCAAAACTATACCAAGAAAAAGTTTAATATACTTGCAAATAAAATTGTGTATCCTTTGTTTGGAGGCTTTACTTAAGGTATCAAATACAAGTTTGCATAGGTGCTTAACTGACTTGTATTTCCATTATTTCATTGATAAATAGCATTCACTGAATTTATACTTTTGTAGCATGATGAATTCAGAGAGTATAATAGAAAACAGAAATTTTCATTTATTGATTTTTTCCTAATTTGTTTCAACTTTTTATTTTCTACTGAAGAATAGAAGTTGTAAAATAAAAAGGACAAAGAAAAAAGGAAAAAATTAAGAGTAGAAAAGCACTAGGATACTGGTATAATTGCTACGTTATCAGGTTATGTGTGTGCAATTCACATTCTGAATAAGTCTGCAGTTTCCACTTGGTAATACAGTTATACCTTGATAAAATCACATAATAGATCACACCATAACTTTTAGCAATCAATTTTTTCTCTTAATAATTTGATAAATGTAGCTGTCAAGTGGGATAAAGATCACAATTTTATTTAGGATTAACTATTTGAACTTTCAGAATTCCGTTCATGAATATTGCAACTGTTACAACTGATAGCATCACAATTTGGTCCCTTGTTGATGATGCAATCAGGCTGCAGTTTGCTAGCAAAGCCTGCTTTCTCGAAAGCTAAAGAAACTCAAACGGAAAAGCATGGAGGGCACAGCCTTTTGAAAACCGCACTTCAAAAAAGTTTAGAAAAATATTTTTCAAACTGATGCATAAAAGGAACTTTGCTGCAAACTCTTCTTGTTTTCAGTGCTGTCTGGAAAGAGCTAAAACGTCCCCTAACTCGGTTCTCCTGAGCTAAAATAGAAAAAATCAAAATATAGGCCTGGTTTACTGCACCGATGATTGCTTTTGTAGTTGATTTCAGACCTCAGGATCCAGTAACACAGCAAGGAGACTGCCCAATAAAAGAGCAGAATTTCTCAAGGATTCTTCTAACACCTCTTTAAAATATAAATAAATAAATGTATGTTCCTATGTATTTGATAAATAATTTAATGACATATCAAAAAGGCAGGTGTACCTCTAGCTGGGCACAGAGAGCGTGGCTCAGAGAGTGCCAATTCAGTGCTGACGATGGGAATGTCATCTCCAGGAGAAAGACCACCTGGGGGGAATTACATGTCCCCTCAGCTACCTTTACTACCACAACACCACAGCACTTTCGATCCACAGACACAACCCTTACCTAGAGGCAGTAGATTAACAGTGTTTGAAGATTTAAGAGTAGAGAGGACCATTAGATAATTGTCTGACTTTTGGTATATCAAAGCCCCTTAAATTACATTTAATTAGTTTTGCAGTGCGCCCAGCAACCTTGGGCCTTCCTTCAAACCTATCTTCCAAAAAAAGACATCCAGTCCTCTTAAGGCTCAAAAGAGTGGAATGGGAACAATTTCTTCTGCTAGTTGCTGCCAGAGCTCAATTGACTTCATATTTAAATGTTTGCACCTTGTTTCCTATTTCAATTTGTCTGACTACGCATTCAGTAACTGATTTTTCTTAGGCTTTTCTCAGCTAGATTAGGAGTAGCTCACGTCTGATATTTTCTCCCTGTGAAGCAACTCATACACTATAATCAAGTGCCTATCTATCATTTTGGTCATGAATTATGTAACTCTTCATGAGCACTAAGCCTTCAATCACCACGTAGGCAGCAAACTGCCAAAACATGATCGTCACGATCTTTGTTCTGCGGATGCCCAACCCCAGAGGCACCTATAATTTTCACGGAGGCACAGGCGCACTACAGCTCTGCTCCCAAGCATGCTCCACGATGGGGCTGTGCAGTGAGGGGAACCAGCTCGTGCTTTCTGTTCTGCCAGGAGCCATAGGGGCAAGTGATCCTCCGCACCCACCGGCTCCAAGTGTGGCAGACACTCAGAGCATGCTGGATAATTGGAGTCCCTCACCAGCAAGATACGGCTTTCAAAGGAAGAATGGATTTACCAAAGAAAACGATAAATTGATCTGCCTTCCCTGATTTTTTTTAAAGATTTCCAAGAAATAGTTAATGACTGCTCGTTCTAAATTAGGAAAATTACCTCCAAATTTTCCGTTCAATGTCTTAAGCAGTTCCCAAATCACATAACTGGCTATCGTAAAACCATTTTGAAGCAAAAGCCTTTTGCCTTGAACTATGTAGGCACTGCATCCATTTTGCACAAGGGGAAACTCAGACAGAGAGCAAGCCCACTGCATCAGTAACACACACAGAAAAAGGGTTATTCCGACTTCCCCGAGCGGCACTCATTCTTGGACATCATGTTCACTTCTAACAGTGCAGCACAGAAATAATGATACAGAAAAAAGCAATATCATCGTGTAACTTTCAACATGATCAAGAAAACAATAATTAGCAAACTGCTCCTCTTCTCTCCAAAGAGCTTTTTGCCTTACAGCCAGTTTAGTATCCACACAAGACTACTACGCACACAGTGAGATGCCATGGTCTCTGCAGCTAGTGGAATAATGGAGATGTCAATCCATAGATATTATTCTCTTTGGATATAAATAATGCATCATAATAGTATCATAATGCTTATAAGACAAGAGCTCCTAAATGGTGAGCATTTAGTTCAAACTGAAATTATCACTATCAAGCGATGCTGTTCCAAAGCAGACAAAAAGCACTGAGAAAAACAGCTGGAGTACCAATCCCTTTCAGCTTCTACCACAGGTACTGGCCATTCTCCTGTCCCACTTGTCAAAGCAATCAGGTTCAGTTAAACTCATTATCGAGATGTAGCGTCAATTGGGAGAAAAAAACACGTCCAAGGAACTTGGAAATGCAACGCATATCCAATGATTTCTTCAGCTTATCCTGTACTAGCTTTGTCATAAAGACAAGTCCATACTGCGCAACTCAGAAAAATTTTCTTTATCAGTTAATCTCACTCAAAAAAATAATCACCGAACTGGCGGTCATCAACATGATATTACAATTCACTCACTGTATTAATTTTTTATTCATAAGGACAAATATTCAGATTTGCACATTTCAAACAAGAATAATATGAGTAGTTTCCATTATAGCCAAATTACCATAACTAAAACATTGACTGCAGGACACCTTAGCTTGCTAAATGTCCCACTTCAGTTCTAGAACAGCTATAAAATCTATCAGTGTCTTAACTGTCACTATTTTTAAAAAGACATGAATATTGCAGATAATCAGCAGTCACTGGATTTCTGCTTTCTTTTTTTTTAAACAAAATTTCAAATTCAACAAAGAACTCAAGAAAATGGGTTACAGAATACCAAGAAACAGGCATAAAGCTCTTACAGAACCACACACAATGACAGTTTAAAACCAGATTTGATGATTTGTATAAAAATCAGAAGTCAAACACGTAGGTTGGCATTTGAAGTGGAATCTAGCAAATGTAATCCATAATTTAATGTGCAGATGCACATATACCTCTGTTGGCTTGGATGCATTAAAGGTCTGCTTCTGAAATGAAGTACATTTTAAAAACTAAAGACAGAAGTATTCTCTAGATTGCTGCTGTTTGAAAACATGTAATGGTACTTCTTAAGGTTTATAAGGAATATAGTCGTACAGCTAAATATCTTCCTTTATGACAGAGTCTACAGCAAAAAGGGAAAAAAAGTATTGCACACCTGGTTTTGTGGCATTTCCATACATCAACTCCTCACATTACAAAGGATTTTGAAGATGCAAAATACATGTAGAAAGGGCTGTCACCTATCATTTACAGTATCCTCCTCACATAACTTATTCTCCCTTCCACCTTCTGTAGACTTAGAAATGCATCTTAAGCTTCTTCGTGCCACTCCATAAAGGAGTGTATTAATTGCTAAAGAAAGCTGAACAGAAATTCATATTACTTCAAAGAGCATTAACTTTGAGTTAGAAATCCAACTGATAATCTCAGTTTCACAGACGAGAAATAAACTTGATTTTAACTCCCAGACACATCTGAAAGGCATCCCACACCTCCACTCTTGGTGGGTTGTGGTGAAGGAGTTTCTGACTGGTCCTGGGAAGTGGCAGGGAAGGAGCTGGAGTTGGTGTCCATTTCTGCCACCGATGAGACTTATTCTATTTCTATTCTGCTTGCAGAAGCAGAGGGGATGGCTTTCCCATTACAAAGCAATATTAGAACACAAAAGAAAGACAAATATGTTTAAGCTAAAAAAATTGATCTTGTATGACACTTTCATACTCCTATCATCATAACAGGTTCTAAGTCGTGTTGTGGATTCTCTGTGGGTACCAGCAATGACCAACAAGCAATCAGTAACCATGAGCTAGACATAGAACAAATCTTATTTTGATAAGGAATGTTAGCCAGGGCACAGGAGTTATCCCCTCACTGCTCTGAAAACCTTCTCTAAAATCTTTAACTCACAGATGTTCAGCAGTCAGAATGGCTTGAACAGAAGAAAAGAAAAACCCTTTAATCTAACTCTGATGTAAACGCACAATTATCACCTATGCTTTAAGAGTGTTTCTTCCTGAAAGGAAAATACAGTATTGCCATTTTAGCAATGGGATTATGTGAATAATATTTCAACATGCTTTTGTTGTATACCAGTTGTAGGCTACCACAGCAATAACGAGGTGACAACTGGTTCTTTCTAGTGTGTTTGTACAGAACCCTCGTTAGTGTAAAGGGATTTCTCCAGGATAAGTATTAATGTATTAAAAAAATAGGTACCATTAGAATACAACCCATGACAGTTTTCCTGTGTTGCCAAGACAAGCAAGTTGAATAGTTTTAACCACGTTATGCTGAAATGAGCAATTTTTTAACTTAGATATGGAGCCTTGAACAAACAATGTGAAAACATACACAGACTTTGTAATTTTAGAAAAATGCTCGTGGTTCTACCAGTGTAACCTCTTTCATGCATGAATAATGTATATTTGTCTATTGAAAGCATTCTAATTTTTCATATTATTTTATGTGGGATTATTGCAGTTAAAACCCAACGGTGTCTGGATTTAAGATCTGAGTTCAATATCCATTCACGTTAGTCAGGACTATGGTGAAATGTGATCAGCTTTCTGACCTATTTTGAAATTGGTATTCCGCCAACTAGCATTTTGTTTGCACATCCAGATATTATCCACCATATGCTGACATGACATGATGATTGGTTCCAAAATGAAGTGGAATACTTGGCAAATAGAAATATATGGTACAAATAATACACTGCCTCTAGTCAGGAAAGCAAGCAGTCGTTCTGAGAAGACTGAAAGGTTTTAAAATAGCTTGACTGTAACACTGCATAGTGCTGAATGAAAACTCTCTAGGTCATCCTTTTCACAGGTATGACTCTCAAAAATTACAAGATCAGTTCCTTAAAGAAGATTCAAACCTGACACAACAGTACTAATAGTAGGACTTCAATAGAAGATTAATTTGCGTCTTAGGGAGGATTTGGCCCACATAGCTTCTTCCTCCTCTGGATTCCCAAACTCTTTCTTCTCACCATCTGTTCTTTTTTCCCTCTGCTCTGACTTGTCTTCCCTCCCAGTGATGTCTAAGTTATCTTCCTCTCCTGAATTAAGATCACATTTCATTTAAGCTCCAGTCTACGCTTGTATGATTTCTCCTAAAATCTTTCCACTGAACTCTTTTCTCCTATCCTGATGCTCCAACTATACTTCCGCCTTCTATTCTGAACTTTAAAATCCCTGCTATAAAAATTATCGTCTTCTTAAACAGAACACATCCCTAACTTTTTTTCTTTTAGTTCCTATTTCTAAAGTCATTTTTTTGTTTTGCATTCCTCCAGTGATTCTCATGTCTGAGCTCTCGAATGTAAAGTCTCAAAACGTACATGCAAGTTATTGATGGATCTCTGCTGTTCTATATTTTAATGCTAATCATTGGTTCACTGTAATGAAATTTTTAAAGGTGTTCATTCATTTGATATTGAATTTGCTTAGGAATTTTGTTTTTCTGCTCTTGGAGAAGTGGGGTGGGTAAAGAAATTTAATATAAATGTTTAAAAAATATATCTCTGTACAGAAGTTTAACTAAATTTCAAAACAAAGCATCTAAATAGCATGCATTTCTGATATTTACGCATTAAGCTGTAAACCTTGCTGATGAAACTTGAATGGATTTCAGTGCTTGACACATAACTTTCACCCCTTATGTAAACTTGAAGAGAACTAAGCCCATTTTAAAATCATGTTCTTTTCTTCAGAATAAATGATAGTAACATAACAGCTAGCTTTCTTATTGCAATCATTTCAGCATGCTCACCTGGAAAAGTGAAGAATTTGAAAGCAAATGGAAGAATGACCTTACCAGCATGTAAGTATGCCAGATCGGGATTTTCAATGTCTGGGTGTAGTTCTTTCAAGTGGTTACGAAATTCCACGGGGATATTGGTTCCATAGTCACATTTAGGACAGTTATACATTTTCACTCCTTCATGCTTTCCTGTATGCAAGATGTGTTTACGGATGTTTTCAGCACAGTTAGACCTAAAAAGCAATAAATTAAAAAATAAAAATAAAAAGAAGGTATATAATAATTTATTCAATACTAGTCATTCAAGCTCTGGCTGAAAATAAAATAAAATAAAATATAGTGTTATAACAGAAAATGGGTTTCACATTTGCAAAAGCCTTATCATTCTTATTTTTCTGGATGGTAATCAGTGACAGACAGACATTAAGCAAAACTCTTTAACTTACCAAAACTGATCTTCATTTAACCATCCTAACAGCTAGGTCTTGAATAAACCCTGCTAGAGAAATGCACAGATGCCTATAACATTCCCAACAGTGTTCAGGTGCACTTTTCCAACACAGTTCCTAGACTCTAGAGGAACTGTTGCAAATGATTTTTGTAAGGATATTCCATCAACTCTTATCTCATCTTATTAACTGTTATTAGAAAGGAGAAGTGAGCTATTCAAGTTTACACCTTTTAGAAAATATGCACAGATTCTGATCTATATCTGAAATACAGCTGTTGTGGAACACTGGAGTATTCATATATAAAAGTCAGACCACATATACATTTTTAAGCATTTCAAGGAACGTGCTTCAAGGAAAGTCTCTCATAATATTTCTGGAGAAAAAAAAGAATAGAAAAAGATCTTACATTTGCTTTATCCACAGAGAGATCCATGACGTGGCAGTATTTTTTAAATTCCAGTATTAAAAATTTTGCAGTATCATTCCAAATTTATTTTGTATTAGAATTTCCCACTTACTCTAAGTATGCGATAAAATCCGTATACAAAATATCGTTTTCCCATTTATTTCAAGCAGAAATAGCTAATGATTATTCTTGAATTAAAATAATGGCCAGTGTATACCCATTTCTTTTGTAGACTTTAGTCTGTAGTACTATAGACTATTAATGTGGTTAAACTAAGAATGTTAATCAAGCTTCACTGAAAGAAGTACAAGCACTCAATTGAAATATATAAATACATGATACTTCAAAAGTACTCAAGTAAAACAAGGGTAGTGTTTTGAGCAACTGATCGTTTGCTCACCACTGTTACTAATATCACCATAACAAGCACCTAAAAAAAGACCCCCAAAATAAACTGGAAGTAGCAGCTTGAAGTTCTGTTGGAGTGCCTGTCTCTCCCTTGGAGATGGTCATAGTAAAGATGATAACTGCCTTACGGTGCTGCCAAAGCTCACCCTCTGTCATGTCCATCTGCTATATACCAGTATAATGATCAGACTCCCAAGAATGTCAGAGAAGACACTTATGTTCACTGAAAAATATGGGAAATATTGGTCCTCAGCATCTTTCAGGATTCAGCCCTAAAAAAAATTACAGTGCTCATAAATGTTGTTAAAGTGAAACATGTATTTTATAAAAAAAATGGATAGTGTACACTGCAATGAAAGCAGGAGACAATCTGGTAACCTTCTATCGTGGGTTATACTTTAAAGGGCAGTGGATTAAAGTAGAGCATACAAATCTGAAATAAAATATCTGAATCCTTTTAGTTCGGCTCTCATACTATGTTCAGGAGAGATATAAAACTTTTTACTTTGAAATATTTCTGTGAAATATATAAAGGATCTGTGGAAACCTATGTAAGAATTGTGAAGAAAACCCAGCCTGTTCAAGGCATAAAAGGCTAGTCCTATCTCCTTTGATTTGTGAATTTGCTCTAACCACTTTAAACAGAGCAATCCTGAAGACTCATTTATTTAGCTATCAGTAAAAATCTGTGCCTAAACATGCCAACATACTGATACATTTATCATGGGAAATCATAACTTAAATATATATATATTTTTCCATGTGATGAGCCCAGAAAAGCTTAATCTGAAATGAGGAACATGAGATCACAAGGCATTACAAATGGCTCTCGTATTAGGTTGCAATGCAGCAATTGCAATCATAAAGTAAACCAGGAAGGTAACAACTGGCAAATCCAAGCACTTTTGAAGCCAAGTAATACCCTTAAATATGACATGACAAAAATGTACTGCATATATATATATATATATATATATAATTATTCAATGTGCTTCATCTGTTTTATTAGAAGTCTTCTCCTGAGTACTGTACGAATATGTTATTATATGGCTGACCAAAAAAAAAACAACACAAAACACAACACCCAAACTCTGTATGTGTGTACTTACATCACTTCATCTCATACGACTAAACACAGAGGTCTGTGATTTTAAACAGCACTGTGTTTTCACTAAAGCTATGCCATGATAAACATCTAACTAAAATATTATAGTGCTGCAATAGTGATGATAGTTAAACATTTGACAGGCTTTGTGCTATAAAATTCACTTCCAGGAGTTTATAAACTCTGAGATAAAGATTCCCTTTGTTCTGAAATTTGGCAATGGAGAGCCCAGCACAAAAGAAATTGTTTGAATAAAGTCTTTTTCTTTTTTTGTTTTTTTGTTGAGTCCCACTCTGAATTACAGCAGCAAAGAAATAAATGCAGATTTTAAGAGGCTAGCCTCTGTTCCAGGCTAAAACAGAGTTTTCATAGTTAAATTATTATCATTATTTCTAAATGTAAGCATGTTTTTGTCCTTATGACCAATTTTCCGTTTTGAAAACCAAACGTATATATTTCTGGCAATTTTTCCACACTGAAATAACAGGAAGGGCACTCATTAGCGAGACATAATTAGTTTGAAGCTATAGTCGATGGGTTTGCATTCAGTGCTGATGCAGAGAAGCAGTACAGAAATTTCTTTTCTTTCTCCTTTTCCTCCCAGTGAGCCTTATCAGAAATGAAGAAAGGTTTATAAGACTTGATTGAAACTCTGCGACAATTCTCTTATGGGGAAATGGAAGACCTCTGGAGAGTTTTCAGCATTCATTTCAGTCAGTGCTACACGTGGTGAGAGAGGAGATGGGAAATGTTGCGGATGAACAAGAAACATGAGGAGCTCGGCCCACAGTTCCCAGTAAGAGGCCTGTACAACTTCCTCTATTAAAGACTGATGTACTGGGAAGGGTGTAGGAGTGTTTTCCTCTGCACATGGCCAGGAGAGCTCCTGCACTTTCTGTCCTAAGGGACAGAGCTGTGAAGAAAGGGAGACAGATAGCAAGTTTCTCCTGAGAAATCCAGCTACTGCTTAAGAGGAAAGGAAAACCTCTTTCTGTCTGAAGATAAAAAGATTATTTTTTAAATCTCTAATGCTCATTGCACGGTGATGCATTCACATCACTGTTCTAAATGAACATTTCGTGTTGTCATTACAAGTCCATACCTACCAGCCAGTTTTTGGTCTTTCTTCTACCGCTCCTATGGGAATATCATAAACTCGTAAACTGGAAATTACTTAATTGTAAAATTGTACTTTTGCCACAGAGTCACAGTATGGTTGAGTTTGAAAGAGACCTTTTGTCTCTTCCAAGAGGAGAGATGTCATCTTATACAACTGCCCTGCTCAAGTAGGGCCACCTTGCCCAGGACCTTGTGTGGATGGATTTTGAGTATCTCCACGGAGGGAGACTTCACAATCTCTTTGGGCAACCTGTGCCAGTGCTCAGTCACCCACACATTAAAAAAAAAAGTGTTTGCTTATGTTCAGACAGAACCTCCTGTCTTTCCATTTGTGCCTGCTGCCTCTTGTCCTGTCACTGGGCACCACTGAGAAGAGCTGGACTCCATCTTCACTTTCCCACCACTTATTTATACACATTTCTAAGAACCCCCCTGAAACTTGAAGGCTAACCAGTCCCAACTCTCTGAGCTTTTCTTCATGTAAGTGCTGCTCCAGTGCCTTCATCACCTTAGTGACCCCGTTGTTGGACTCTCTCCAGTATATCCAGATCTCACTGGTACTGGGAAGCCCAGAACTGGACACACCACTCCAGGTGTGGCCTCACCAGTGCTGAGCAGCTGTCAAGGATCACCTCCCTTAACCTACTTGCGGCAGTACTTCAAATGTAGTACCCAGTACCCAGATGCTGTTGGCCATCTTGCAGCAAGGGCACATTCCTGGCTTGTGTTCAACTTGGTGTCCACCCATTTTGTGCCATCAGCAAACTTGCTGAGGGTAAATTCTGACCCATCTGTCCAGGCCATTAGTGAAGACACTGAATGGGACTGGACCCAGTATTTACCCTCTGCTAGTTACTGGTCTTTGACTAGACTTCGTGCCATGGATCACCACCCTCTGCGCCCTGCTCTTCAACAAGAACAATACCTCCAAGAGAGATTTAATTTACTTCTGATATCATTGTAATTTTGCTACCAAGTCTCAGGACACTGGTAATTACCTAGATAGGAAAGGCACACCACAGTGAAAAAAGTTGTGTAGGTACTCTAACAACAAATAATAAGCAACCTCCAATGGACATCTCCAGTGGCATCCTACTACAAAGAAGCTCAAAGCTTATCCACAATAGAGTCTAAAGCATACGCAGCTATCCCAAGGATGAGAACAAAACAGTTTATTCAGATTTTCCACTGGGAATTGTGCCTGCACAAGCACCATCCACAGAGTGACAAGTAAGCCCAGTGCTACATGCCACAACCCTCAGTGCCCTCATCTGCTTCTTAGCAGCATTAATCTGCTTGGTGGGAGAGCACAGAGGGAAGTGGAAGGTTAGGGTGAGCATAGACTGCCAAGACATTTTGTCAGCATGAGAAGCTTCTGCCTTTATTTGCTTTGTCCTCCCATTGCCTCTCTCCTATCTCTATATATCAGTTCTGTTACCAAAAATAGGGTATTGTGCTAAAAAGCAAGAAATGGAGAACCTTATCTACAGGATAATGGGAAAATACATGCTGCTAGTGCACAGGGCAAAAGTTCTCAGACCTGCCTTCCTTCCTAAGCAAGAAAACACTGTTGTTCATCTGACCCCTCAAAGCAGTATAACTGCCCCTATGCAGCCATTTTCTCAATTGCATTGGCAAGTTATGGTGTGCCACTGCTCAAAAACTAGGTCCTTCCCGTTGAAAACAACACTAGGGTAAGGGTTTCCAGGATGGCAGAGCACAGGCGTGCACTGTGCAGAAGGCAGAGGTGGGTGTTCAAAGTCAGCAGCAGGGAGCCATGTGAGGAGCAAGGAGCCTTGCAGCAAGTTCATGCAAGGTGGGGACTGGGCAGCCTGCAGGTCCCGCAGTTGGTGCTGGCGGTGGTCGTTATTCCCCCATCTCCTCTTCCTTCTCTCTGCAAGCCAGCCAGCCAGCCCTGACAGTGAGCAGTACAAACAATAAGAGGACAGGCTTTGGGCATCTCTTGCCCACACAGAGGGGCTCAGCCCTAGTCTCGTGGCTGGAAGGAGGGGGTCGTGCTCAATCCTCCTCCAGCCACCCTCCTCCAGCCACCGGCTCTGCTTTAAGCAGCCCACGCGAACAGCCCAGTTCTGTAGCTAGCTGCAAAACCGTGGCTGCCCGATACCGGAGGTATCTGCTGTCCTCATCTTTTCTTTTATTAAAAAAAAAAAAAAGAAAGAAATTCATGAAAACATGTTCTGTTAATTCTAAACCTGCCCATATAGAATATGAATGCTTCTATTTTTTTCTAAGGGTTTTGTACATGATAATATATTAGCACTGTATTCAACAGCTGCGAGAAATATAGCAGGAAACAACCTAGTTTTATTAAAATGTTTTACTAATAGGAGACTGAAATTAGGACACTCTTCCATTATGCAGTGCCTGGTATTTTCAGAAAGATGCTTACTGCAAGACATGGAAATGGAAGCTTTCAGAGGTACAAATGAGGCAAAATGTTAATTATCTAGCCCACTAAGTTTTAAAAATTTTAGCACCTTGCAGGGCTTATATTAGCACAAAATAAACCTTTCACAAAAAGATTTCTTCAGGACACTAGGTACAAACATCCTCTTTCTGCAGAGAAATGCATATAACCTAAAGGCCTTGTGGCAGCTCCATGGATGTCACTATTCACAAGATGAAAACAAACACAGTGATACAGCCAACTGAGTGAAAAGATTTCTGTTTTTCCCTGCTAGTCGGTATGAATCAAGTTCACTCTGGTACAGGGAGCACTCTGAAGGTCTTCTGCACCGTTCATACCCTGCTATGCAACCTACAGAAATGGCAGCATTTTGACTGAAAAATAGCAAATTCAATGGATACTTTATTCTTGAAATCCAAGCAGTTATGATGAAAGCAAACTTCTCAGAAAAACAGGATGTATCATTGAAGACTCTTTACCTCAGTTATTAACCAAAAATTTGGAGGTGCCTAGTTTACAGAAAATAACAAGCTAATTTGGAAAACTGTCTTTAGTTATTGAAATTTTAATTTAAACTAAAATATATATATATATATATTTTTTTTTTTTTTTTGGAAACACAAGGTCATAAGGAGCAATTAGCTTGACCTCATGGATACCACAGTCTGTAAAAAATCTGCCCAGTGATTCTTCCTTCAAACCCTCAGCCTCTTTGGTGCTAAAACATCATATTTTGAGACACATTGAAATCTGAGGGCGAGTAAAGGGGAATCTGTTGTAATTGTAGGCAAATTACTCTACAGTTAATCAGTCTCACAAATGGTCACATTTCTTACAATGTGGCATCCAGCTAACAGATGCTGCTACATGTCTGACCCTTCCTGCTCAGCTGAAGAATCCTCTGCTATCCAAACCTCCAACATCCAAAATCCATTGGAGGTTTGGATAAACTAATTGCCAGCTAACTCAAACTAGCTACAACACAAATGCAATTAGCACACATCATGAATGCTCAGTTCAGAACATGAGCTTAAAAACTGTAGTATTGGCTTACCTGCTCAGTGCTACAGTATTGCCCAAGAAACAGTAAAAAGCAAAAATATGTCATGGAGAAAAATACATTCTGAACTGTATTAACATTAGCATCGTCATCATTATTATAAAACTGTAATTATTATACATTAACACATATATAACCTATATGTGCATATGTATATGAGAAACGCGGTACATCTCAGTGTTATTACTAGCATACACCTGGGTTACCTCTTCCTTGCTTTTTCTCCTTTACAAGCAAAATCCTGTCTTTTATTTAGTTTTTAAATGACAGAGGGAAGAATGACATGAATACATGGGCTGGTGCTCTGTGACCAACCTCAGTTAGCAAGTGACTTATGGTATTATTGCCAGAATTAGACGCATTTAGCTCCATGGAAGTCAGCAAGTCAGCTACAACGTACCTAAGGCAAGCTCGGTTCTGCCTATGTCACTGCTGGCAGATACCTCTTAACGCTGTTCAGAAAGACCTCTGGTGGACAGTGCCAAGGAACTGCTGGGGGACACCACTATCCTATACCACTCTGTGTTTCTGCTGTGAACTTTTGCCCTCAGCTGATGCTTTTCAACCATACTGAGCTAAGCTGACTGAACTACATACCCACCATGTCATAAAAATGCATGCCTAACAATCTGGTGGCCACATGCATTGCCATGTTTTACATGTACTGCCGTGTACTGCATGTATTGCCACTCAGAAAATATGAAGTAGCCCATAAAAGAGAGCACACTACATTTACATGTTTTAATGAGATTTTATGACACAGTCAGTTTCACAAAGAAAATAATAAAAATGTATTTGGGATTTATTCTGACAGTATTATAGTAACACCCAGGGATAATAATCGTAACATTTTCTGCTTTTCTACATTTATAGCTTTGCATTTTTTTTCTATAATGATCTATTTGTTATGACATACAGTATGTGTGACAGATGTCCAATGCTGGCTGCTAAAAAGTAGCAGAGCCCTGTAGGGAAGCAGCAAAAACTTGTGCGTCAGCACTGAAAATGATGGAAGATTGATAATTACTGCTTGTGCTTCAGCTCCATTCGGCAGACTAGCATGTCCAAAATGCAATCTGGACACAGATCTACCATAATATATATACAATGAGCAAATATCCCAATTTCAAAGAATCAATCGTTAGAAGTACACAAGCTACAAAGAGTTGGAAACAATAGCCAAAATGCAATCCTTAAAAGGCAAATTTGGGGTAACTGGAGATTCTGAGGGGAAATAAGAAGTGGAGATTAGCTTTCCTTCTAGGGATCTGTAGAGCAGGTTACAGCTCTGCACAGTGAGCAAACAACCAAAGTATAAAAGCAGTACTAGCAACTACATCAATTCATGAATTTTCAGTCAAAATATTCTCCACCAAAACAAACAAACAAACAACAACCACCAAACAGCTTGTTTCACAGCACACTTCACAACATAAAGAAAGCTTTATTTTTGCAGAAAAAAAAAATAAATAAATTGCTCTGATTTGAAGGAAATAATGGCTTCCTGCCTTAAATGCTCCCACTAACCCTGCTTTTAACAGAAAGAGAAATGGGAATAATTTAGACAGAAAGCTAGAAATTATGTCCAAACTACTCGAAGAGGAGCAGGAGGAAGGGATGCAGAGAGGCAGGGAGCCGTGCCTCAGAGGGTCTGCTCGAGCAGCTCTTCAGAGAGAGCCACGAGGTCTCCTTCTACTGACTAGAGGGGGAAGAGAAGCACAATTTTCACTGAAATCTCTCCGTAACATTTAACAGGACCCCCTAGTTCAGCCTCCCTGCATGAAGAGGGGCCCTGCCATGGCCTGGCTCACTGGCCCACCGGCTCAGCCTGCCTGCGGCCCGTGAGGGCTGCAAAGGTCGGCTGTGCGCAGCGCCCTGCCGCCCCGTGTCAGCCACGGTTTAAGTGGCAGAAATAGCAGGTGGAGTTCATCTATTTCCCAGTAAACGGCGAATAATCACTCCATTGTTCGTGGGCTTCCTCCCTCCCCCTTTGTGTTCACGCTGGAGCAGGTGGCATAAAATAGAAGTTGGTCTGAGGAACGGCCTCTCTGCCACGGCCTAAGGACGGGGACCAGCCTTTAAGTACCCTAGGCCCTGATTTAGCAAGGCACTTACACACTTGTGCAGCTTAAGCACAAGCAGCCCCATCAACTTGAAAAGGATGACTCACAAGCTTAAATTTATGAACATGATCAAATACCTTGCTGAAATGAGGCCATGGAAAGCATCCATTTTTTTAAAAAGCTGGAAGGAATTTAATTGAAGACACACTTTCCCTTTCAACATCAATTCTTTCCCTATTGTACTTCCTTTAATGACCACATAAAGTAGCTGAACAATTCTGTAGGGTCTGTTTGTATATCCTCGGGAACCCATAAAGTATTTTCTCAAATATAAAAGTGCAGATGGAGCCTAAGAAAGGGTGCTGCAATGGTCTAGAGGCTGCAATGAGATAAAACTGGACTCCTCATGTTGCCAGAGTCAGAAATGATAGCAGCAGACCCTAAAGGCTGCCTGTCAATCTCAGATGCAGATGGCACTTCTTCCAAATGGCCTTTGTGTCAGTTCCTTCAGCCATTTTAGTGACAACACGGCTCCCTAGAGGGCAAATCCTGTTGCTTTGCAGCCTGGATTCACATCCAGGGCACCGTGGTCTGTACAATCTCTGCTTGAAGTAGTTTTTTAATGCTAATATATTGCTTCTTCTTGCCCTATCCCAGCCCCACCCCCCCATGCAAAAAGCAATGGTCATTTTCTTCCTCATTTCTAATGTTTCAATTTATCTCAGGAATAAGCATTAATTGTCTGAAAGATTCACTTTTGTTATGCATGCCGAAAGAATATATATAAAATTCCTGCTAATAAAATTTGCAGGTGACACTGTAATTGGTAGCATGATTAATAACAATGATACTGCAGTCATACACAGCAAGTAGGATGGTTTCAGAAGCTAGGTCGGTTGAATCAAAATATGTACACATACACCCTGGTGCCAGGTTTCACACCTTTGCACAAAACATGCAAGTAACTCACAGAAGGCAAAAACACTGTGAAAAGCTATAACACTGAAAACGATTTAGGGATTAGAGAGCCAACCGTTTTATGTGAACTTCTAGTGTGATGTTGTAAGAAAGTTCCCATGCCATCCTTAGATGTATAAGCAAGTAAGTAGTAAGAAAATGTAAGGAGGCTATGTTCTCTTTATGACACTGCAGAAACTAATGCCAGCATATCTACTTCCCATATTGCTGCCTACATTTTAGAAAGTACACAAGCAGCTGCAATGGTTAGAAACAGAACTACAAGTTAAGGGGAAAAAAATTCTGTTTTGCTTGAGTTTGAGACTTGAATATCTCAACAAGGAATAAATGCATGATTAAGGAACACCTTAATTTGAGAAAACCTGTACCAAAACCAAAAGCAACAACTAAAAGTTGTAGTTAAAATCAAATGAGAAATAAGGCATGATTTCTTCAGCAATTGCAGCAATTAACCTTTCATGCAAGGGGAATGGCTTCTCCAACTTTTGGTGTTTTCAAATAAAACCTGAATGTCTTTCTAAAAGACAAAATTCAGTAAAACATAAGAGCAAGCTGTAGGAAAAAAAAATACAATAAAAAACCACCTATGCAGTTTGTTTTATGTAGAAGGTCAGATTGGATGAGCTTAAGGCTTTCTCCGGGCTCAAAGTCTACAAGAAGTACAGTTTAAGTCTGAGAAATGTCATTGTGAGGTCAGACATTTATTGTGTTTCCATGATGTCATTGAAATTTGTTCAGTCTGCAAATTAAAATATATCCTTCCTGGCTGTCAATACTGCAAAACCATCTTCGGTTCTGAAAGTCAAATCTGATTCTTTAGCTGGAGGTATGATTGATTAGCCGATCTAAGATCTGCCTTGAAAGTATATATTGGAGAAACATCATTCTCTTCACATTATGTCCTCATAATGCTATTGTCTGCACAAAAATAAGTAAATGCACCATTTGGCTCTGTACTTTGAGCTTACTTCACAGTCATCATTCACCCAAGGAAACCCTGTTTTGAGAGTAGGGGGCAGCAAAATTTATTTTGTGTTCCCGTGAGAGTACATTTGCCTATGGACGCTGTGCTGCTCAGTAAGAAATTGTAGTTTTCATGTAGTTAGGCTTTCAAAGTAGACATACACATCAAGCGTGATCTACTGTGTGCTTCACCACGAGATACTAAAATGGAATAGAGTTGATTTAAAGCACTAAACTATGTATTTAATTTACCTACCATTCTTAGTGCACATAAACAGAGCAAAATGTGTAAGATTTTTTGAAACTGTTTTTTCTGGCACTTTTTCAAACTATTGAATATCCCAGACAAACTGTCTTGTAAAACTATTAGTTTCAAATTGGACCACCCAGAACAAAAAAAATTATTACGGTTCTTTCAACTATACACAATTATGTCTACACATTACATACAGTATTTTAACTAGATAAGAAATCATGGCACATTGTAAATCTATTGATTGAGAAGCATAGGAACTGCCTGAACTATATAGCTTCAAAAAGCTGATAAAAACCCAAGAAGAAAAAAAACTAATCACCAAGGAAAAGCCTTCTGATCATGTGTGCAAAGGTTTGTACTTAAAGAAAAAAAAAAAGTGAGAGAAAAAGAACCCTGTCATATTATATGAAAATAACCCTCTTTTACTTAGTATGGTGGTATGGACTTGCCTTTTTGACCACATAGGGTTAACGTGAAAAGAGGAAAAGATGGTAAAATATGAAACTTGTTCTTTGGCTTCATCTTTCACATTCCTGTACCATACTAGAGCAGAAACTAATGAACTTGCTCATCTTTGAAAGCCCTTTTGCATGCTTCTTCCTTCACCTTTAACTCTGATCCTTGCAGATCTTCCCTTATGTGTGTGCCAATTTTACTGGTATAATATGTGCACTTTTATTAGTTGTGTTCTGATGATTTCTACTGAGAGATACTTAAAGCTTATACAAGTCAAAAACTATTTTATCACTTCTGAAGAAAACTAATAGGGCAGAGTCACTGAATGATAAGAGAGAGACCACTGAATTTATTTAATAATCCATGTCCATTTCACAAAAATGGCCTGTGTAATCCTTTTAAAAATAATAACCTGTTCATTTCAGACCTTGCACAATGCTTCTCTTTGTCCCTTGTAAGTCTCTCAAATGTCTTATTTTAAAGGAATATATAGTACTCCCGGAAGACATTTTCCCATTTCTATTCTCTTCAACTCCTGTGAGCCCTTGTTCTGTGTGATAAGGCAATCTCCTTCGGGATCTGAGCTGTGTAGTTTCGCACCACGAGTGACAAGGACTCGACTTGAATAACTGCTGTGCGCAGGTTGTAATTATGTCAGCTGGAGTGTTGAACAAGGGGACTGATTAATGTGAGCCCCAGCCCAGGCACAGTCCCTATCAAAACCTTCGTGCAGGCCAGCAGTGGGGATGGGTTAAAGCAGAAAGACAAAACATGCTGTATCGTCCATGATAGATGAATTGCTCCAACAGTCTTCAGGCAGATGTTCCAGGACAGTATAATATACAATTACTCTGCCTTATCACCTTCCCAGGGACAATAAAGCTTCCTCCTTCTATAGCTCATGTGAGTGAAGGCAAAATTAGTTTTACTTTTACAACACTGACTCACTTATCATGTTGCCTTGATTGTGCTTTTACAGCTAAAGAAAACATATATTCCACTCTTAAACAAAATAAAACCAAAAAAAAAAAAAAGAAGAACCCAACGCTCCTCACCTTTTATATAAAACCAAAAAATAATCCTTTAAATATATTTTGCATGATAGTCACACGGTCCTTAAAGGGCTAATTCAGTATGGTCTTCTAAGGAGCACAGCTAACTTTAGAACAACTGGACCTATTCATAGGCTTAATGCCATCTACATGCGCAGAGGTACATTCCTGAATCAAGTCAGAATGCACAGATAGTAAAAAAATACATAGGTTCTGTACAAAAGATGCCTATGTGAATAGCATGCCTTCAGCGACTATAACTAAACACTCATTCTAAAAATACCACGGTACTCTTGTAAAACAATTCTTTGAGAAGTCATTAATCCACATACCTCTTTAGAGGCCACAAGAGTTTACTGTGTAACTACTATAAATAATCTAAGTATTTCCAAAAAGTAAGCATAAGTTAAGTAAATAGAAGAAATTTATGTAGAAAATTACATGGATAATTGTTACTTTTTTTTTTTGTTGTTATCAGATAGATACAGGTTTTGTTTTCTTTTTGTTGCTGTTTTGCTGCTGGGATAGAAACGGTCTGTATATATCAAGGCTATTTCCGTGAGTTTACAGAACAGCAGCTTACTAACACAAAGTGAATAGTAAGAGAATAATAGAGTTCATAATATCCTGATATCCTTTCTTTCTAAATACTGGATGGTTATAGATCAGAAAGCTGTGCTTTAAAGAAAATAGCCTAAATAGCTTCACTCACATTCCAAGATCCACTGGTTTCAGTGCTACCCTTTCACCAGCTGTATAACATTGACATGATCTCAAAGAAGACAAAACAAAACAAAACAAAACAAAAAAGCGCAGTCAGAAATGAATTTAGAGAGACACGTATTTGAAGGTCAGGTTTAAAAACAACACCCAACTAAAACAGCCAAGCCTGATCCTGACAGTGCTTATGCTTAAGACTGCTCATGCTAAAGTATTTGAAAAATCTATTTATATACATTTAGTTCTCATGAAAGGTATTGGGTTACTAGTCCTAGAAATGAGAGATGAGATTTTCTAAGGAGACTATGGGAATTAGGCACTGAAATTGCACTTCAACTGAATGCAGGCTCCCAGCTGTTCAAGCTTCTTTGAGGTTTTAGCCATTAAAGACTATCACAGTCTTGGCAACAGTAGGGTTTCACCATAAGGGTACAGGCTTTCCTATACTCCTGTGGTGAAATGCAATCCTCTATTTATGATGCGAAAACTGGCTCCAAGAAAGCTGGTATGTTCCCACTGCACAGCACATTGACTTGAGAGGATACCATTACAGAATGAAGTTACGCCACTCACTGTATGGAGGAACAACAGAGAAATCAGTCTTGGCCTCAGAAAAATTAGAAACTAAGCACTGAAAAGAATAAGACAATCAGAAAATAAAGGGAGGAAAAAAAAAAAAAGGAAAAGAAAAGAAACAGCACATCTGGAATATGGGGTAGAAATAAGCTTCTGTTTGATTCAAGTATGCTGTTGGGCAAGGCAGTACTAGAAGGCAACCCTATCTGTCTACCATAAGCACTTAAATTCCCAATACGATTAGTGGAGATAAGAAAGACCTGATGTATGTCTCAAGACTTGCTTAAATTAGGTGCCTACTTTTTCTGAAGTGTTAAGTAACCCATATGAAACCTTAGGAGCTCCTATCTGCTCAGGAAAAGGAAGCACTGGAGTCCCTAGCTTTCTAGAAATAAAGGCACTATTATGGGAAATAGAAATCCTGAGTTTAGGGCTGTCCTTATCTTCAGGAGGGCTGAATCCAATTCTCTTGTGTCCCAGGAAAGTGCATTAACTGGCACGAAATCTACTCTTTCTTCCTGAAACTCTGCCAATGGATAGTGAGGAACCGCTAGGAGCCAGAAGCACTTGTAATCCCTGTTTTCACCATTGTTCTTCTGCTCTCGTTTGTGGTTCCCATATAAATTTCCTGCAAAATCCAAACAACAGCTTTCCAAACCCTTGTTCTGTGCCATCTCAGCTCAGAATACTAAACAGTAACAAGCATCAGGCTTTGGATGGCACTGTTGTTATTAATTAAATGAATCCTGGCTTGTCTCATTTTCAGGACTTTAGCATATAACCAAGAATACAAGAATGGGCCTGTTCCCCTAAGAGGTGTACCAAAAATCTTGTGGCAGATATACCCATCTCCTCAGGCCCGACACTTCTGAGCACACCTCAGGGATTTCACTTACCTGTGCAAGAACTTGTGAACTCAGTAGTGAGGGAATACAGAAACAGAAATTCCTGAAGGAGTAGCTGCTCTGGGATTTACATTTTTTTTGGCGTGATTTCGGGGATCGGGATCCCATCTGTAAGATTTAGTGGAAACAGAAGTAACTGGGCTCTTGATCCCACAATCTGCTTGCCTAGTTTAACTTTTTTAAGTTTTGGGATACAAAGTCTTGTGACAGGCGTTACCAACTCTCTGGCTTTTCATCTCCCTCTTGTACTTCATAAGGGGTGGAGAATCATGGCTTCATGGAGGACATGGAGGTGATGTGATTAACATTAGAGTGGCCACAACTTCATTCTCTGTCTTAACTTTTGTTTTATACCATCAACCCCATGACAGAAGACACCATCCAGCCCTTCTTTCAGGAAGAGCTGACTCCCAACTAGGCTTTGGAGCAGAGGTGCTTAGATGGAGGGATGCTTAGTTATCATCCTCCCGTTACAGGGAACCTGCCATGCTACTGCTGAACTGAAGCTAAAAATGAGCACTTGCGAGCAGGAAAAGAACATGAAGATTCTCATAGTATTATGTCATAACACGGTCTGAGAGAAAAAAGATCCAAATATAAAACTGCAAGTCAAGAACAGAGGAGGCTGGACGAGAACTCAGCTAGGAAAAACAAATACTATATTTACTTCTCAAAATATACCTTGAGCACTAATAGAGCTACCGTCACCCAATACTGTAATCACCTCAGCTCTTGCACCACCACCAGGCAACCCAGAGCAGTTCCCAAGCTGCATTCATCAGTCCACACCTAAGGGCTGATTGCCTGACTTGATGCCACTGCGTTTTATCCAACAGAATGGATAGTAGCCACCTGCTTGCCCTAAATCCTAGCTTGGATTTAGGTCTTCCTTCCCTGGTCTGAAAGAGATTTGAACAAATCAAGTACAGATTCCTTTATCTTTGAAACCTTTCTTCTGCCTGAAAGTATTTTTATTGCTTCTCAAAATGACTAGATTTTAGCATGCAAAAATCAATCAGCTAAATACCGTATAAGATGACTGTGCTATAATTTATTAGTGCTGATCAAAATCTTAAAGGCTGGATAATTAAAATTCAAATTAAAATGTGATGAAAGTCACATTTAGTCACCTAAAGGAAAAGGCTGAATTCCAAATAGGTACAGAGCCACTGGACCCTGTGAGAGATGAGAATTTGTGGATGCTCATTATCACCAAAACCATGTAAAAAAAGCTCAGTATTTGTTCAAACTTTGCTTCTTCTCTTCATGCATGTTATGTCACAATTCATCAGTAAATGTCCTAAAAAATGTATGGAAGAAAAGCCAAAGAAAGCACTTGTGAAATAATCTGTCCATAACTGGGAGCTTCTTCCTGCTCACTGACTGAATTAGAAATGTCGGTGCTCTCCATCTTAGGGGCATAAATCTTTCCTAACTAATCTCTTTTCTAAAAAAAAACACACAGGTATCTGTGTGTGTTCTCTTTATCCTTAAAAATAGCTGTTAAGTTTTAACACCCCTTTAAAATAACTTGTCCTGACAACCTGCACCAAACAGTTAATTTGGGGTCCAAAACCATTGACACGTGAGCACCGTAACTACAGAAGCACGGTTTCCTATGGATGTTTGCTCTGTTAACTGAATCTCCCAATGCAGTAACAGCAGGCACCCAACACAACCTCCAAGATACTCCCATCAGGCAAGGGAAACGGCTGGGCTGCGTGGCGAGGCTGGAAAAATCCACTGTCCGGCTGTAAGGCAGAAGAATGCGTGAAAGATGAATTTGGTGCCTCCCTGTTCCTCGCTGGCTCTCTCCTCTCCTCATTCACCTCTTTCAAGAAAGATGTATGAACTTAAATAATCTCAGCAACTACTATGGCGTGTCAATTTTGACTGAAACTGGCCAACAGCTTTAGAAGTTATTAAAGAAATTGACAGAAGATGGATGGATGGATGGATGGATGGATGGTTAGGTGCAAGCCTCAGAATAAGTTAGGGACACCAGGCTAAAAATCAATCCTCTTTAATTGATTTATAAGAATTGCCTTTTTGAACTCAAGATGCACGTTCTCATTCCTGAAAAGAAAATGAATTACTAATGACTTGTATTTTAAAATACCCACAGCAGATTATCTCAAAAACTTGCTAATGGAAATGGTTCTCTGTATCTTACCAAGAGCTTGTTAATAAAATGATTGACAAAACAGCACAGTTTTCTAGTGAAAAACCATTAGAACTGAATAATTCCTTTTGATACTTTCCCAGTAACTTCTACAACTCTGAAATGACTCAAAAGTATCGCTTGCCCTGTAGATGGCACATGCAAAATTTCAAACAGAAGTGTTTAGAGGAGCTTAGGACGGGAAGATGTTCCACACTGGATTTCTAGCCGAATAAATGATGTTCCTCGAGTACAGAGTTGTTAGCGAGAATCCATAATTAGCTCGAATGAGGACTGCAGGAGAGTGTACTGAAGTGATAAACACAAAGCTATAAATAGGGTATTTTAGGTGGTACTTGTAGTACCACAATAAACTAGGAGGAGGATGTTCAGGTGGTTTATGATGTCAGTAGAACCACTTGATCTATTTGTGGAATTATAACCCAAAGAGATTTAGAGTCTCGTGGACTGAAGAGCTTCTAGTTGTGTGTGTGGGGAGGGGTTATGACAAAAACACTAGAAATATAAGTAGATAGCAACGGTGAAGAGCATCAGAAGAAGAGCTACTTTAAAGCACTATTTAAAAATAAACAAGTATGTGTATGGAGCTACATCCTAGGAATCACGGTGAGCTGGGCAGCTTGCCTCAGTGGAAATAAAAGCAAACCAGACTCGGCCTGGCAGGCAGCTGGCCTGAGGCACAGAGCAGCCTGCAACTGTGCTACCGGCCCTGGGAGCACCAGGGGGACCCTGGCAGTACACGAGAGTCTAAAGTCATTTTCTGACCTCCTCTCTACTTCAGGAAGAAGCATCAATTTGCTCTTGGGCTATGAACAGCAGCAGATAATTTCCTGCCCCTTTCAGATCCCACTCCCTCCCTGTTTCAGTTCATTTACAGAAGGAGGTGGAGAAGTACCAAGGAAAATCTCCTGTCTGATCCCTTGCCTATGTGGGTGGGAGATGGGAGAGCAGCGTTGCACCAGCTTGTTTCTCCCAACACACTGGGCCCCAGTGCTTGGGGCCTGTGTGGGAAAGAGAAGGAGTGCCATACAGACTGCACCTCTTCCCCAAGGAGGCAAAATGAAAAACAATAACTTTGGCCCACAGCATCCAAGAATACAGGACAGCCTTTTTCATATACATTTTGGATAATGTCTTTTGTTTTCCCTTGATTATTTTTCCATTATTAAAAAAACAAACAAACAAAAAAAACTAATTAAAACAAACAAACAAACAAAAACAAAACACAATTCAGCCAAATGTAATATTATATGAGAAACTGAAGATAAAAAATGAACAAGTAAACCTAAATAACAGACCTAATAATAAACAGATCCTATTAATTCCTTACACCACTTTTGACTTTTTTAATAGACAGAAAGGAGAAATATATTAGGGATTTAAGTGTTTTTCCAAAAAAAAAGAACTGTAGTAACACCAGACCAGCACTCCTCACTTCCAATAGCAAAACTGGGGGCTGTAAATGCTGACTTGTATAAAGTCCTTAAGAGGTCTCAACAGTACCTATGCCTGCTATTCAGACCTAGAGAGGCCCAGCAAAACCACAAAGACCATGCCAATCAGGGATAAAACTGTTGTAAGGAGTGACTTAATAAGTCAGTTGGACAAAAAGCTCCTCTCTAGCCTGCTCTTTGTACAGGCTTTTGGTCCTTTGGGGCTCGCCACCCAGAGGCTGGCCAGGAGCACCAGACCCCAGGTGCCTCAATCCTGCTCAGCTTTGGAAAACACCACTCAGCAAAGGCTCAGGCCTGGCATATCTGGCCCACAGCTTCCACTTTTGAAGCAGTGAGGGGGTCTGGAAATTCAGGGAATGGTGTTACCTGTGTTCCCAGGACCCCGGCACACTGATCCAGAGGAAATCAGGCAGAAGCTGTCACAGAAACAAGGGCAACTCTGCTGGAACCAGCAAGATCCTTCATTTATCTTCAATAAATCAGGGCTTCCTAATAAAGTCATACTTATTTGAAAATTGCTCACAAATTCCAATTCACTAGAAGTATCTAAGCAGCAAAAAGATACATATATAGTATTACTCTTATTTCCTTCCTTCCTTTCTTTCTTCCAGCAATTACTTTCTTTCTCTTATTTTCATCAGCATTTAGAGTTCAAGTATCTTTCCCTCCCCTGACCCTACTCTAGGCTATTCCCCTTTTTGGAACTGTTT
Source organism: Anas platyrhynchos (assembly GCF_047663525.1). Taxonomy (NCBI): domain Eukaryota; kingdom Metazoa; phylum Chordata; class Aves; order Anseriformes; family Anatidae; genus Anas; species Anas platyrhynchos. The sequence goes on along the minus strand of NC_092588.1, from coordinate 61,133,690 downwards.
CTGAAAAGAATTTGTTTTCTAGTAGTTCCTAACATTTAAACTTATTTTGTATGTGACATATGAAGGAATGAAGGAGGAAGAGGGAAGGTTTTTATAAAGACAGAGTTACTACAAAAACTTTTTAACATGGTAATGGCCATACAGCCCGGAGAATAAATCATATGTAACACAGCAGACTTGTGTATTAATTTCACCTCTAAGGCCTGTAAAACTACCAAAATATTTTTCAAAGATTGCTAACTACCACTCAGGTAGTGAGCAATAACAATTCCTTATAGACTGACCACCCCGAAAGGTTGCTTTGACCCTTTTGTAATGACTGGATCGGGGATTAAGGAATGGTAAAAGAAACGAACTCTTTTTTTTTTTTTTTTTTTTACACTAATAGCTACATTCAGTCCCTAGTGTTGCAATTGTTGCAGTTAGCATTGAAATTCTATTTACTATCAAAATGCAGCCTATTTATGGTTATTTTAGTTTGAAATACATGCAGGTGTTCCAAATTTATAACCATTTTTAATTATTAAATACAAATATAGGTATATACATTTTAATATATTTATGTTCCATAAGAAGAAAGAGGAAGAAATACAATAGCGATGATTACACGGGATAGGGAAAAAGAAGTGTGAGGACAGAGAGAAGATAAAATGCGGTAACAGAAGACATTAGTTACGTTAACCTGTCCACCGCATGAAGGGCTCTTATTCGTATTTCCAAGACACCAATTACTTCAGGCTTTGGGTTAAGTGTTTTGGACTTCCATGCAAAAAAAGGGTGCACCAGAACACCCCTGTATCTAGCTCCTGAGTCACAAGAGTTTAGGGACAAAGCCCAAATTGGACAGCAAGGGGGAGACACTACCTACTGAAAGAAACCAAGAACCTGGGAATGGCTTTGAAGAACTTCAGAGTGTGAACTGACAGAGCACTGAGCTAGGACCACAACAGGCTGCAGCAGAGACAAGTTGACTGAAGTTAAAACTATACAAACATTGCACATTACATGGATGTCTGTATGCCTCAGTAACATCAAACTCAGTGCTTTAAACAACTGAATAACTTAGCATGGTCCCAAATATATCACTTAAACACTCTTCACAGGATTCAATCCAAAACGAGGCCCGAATACTATTATCAATACACGCATTTGCATCACTGGTTTAAAGATACTTGAAAATCCCAAGTCTGTTGGTAAATGTTAGCACAAAAATCACAGATTCATTGAATTTAGTTTTTAGTTCCTCTTCATTACAGTGAGCACAGGGAAATAAATAAATATTTTTGGGAAATGGGAATAAATAAATAAATAAATATGATAAAAGAACAACAACAACAACAAAAAAGAAGCTAGAGTTACCATTGCATTATTGATGGATTTTCATATCATAGGGAATAAGTATGATTCGTTATAATAAATAAAAAAGCTGTATTACCCTTCTACTAATTACAGTGTATTTACTATGCCATAAATTAAAAATATGGAAAGCGATCATCTTCACAAAGTGACTAGTGTATGCTGATGCTGTGCAAAAGCCACTTAAATGAGCAATTTTGTTGTGGACATATGTCCACTCTACATACACCTACTCCTTGTGTGTGTTTATATATTTTTAAAAAGAAACAATCTTTTTTAAAAGAAACAATCATGTAATCTAATAAACGTACCTTGTCTCAAATGGTCCATGCAGTGACACTGGCATCTGGCAGGGAGGATGGGCAGAGCCAAGAGAGTTGCAGTTTAAGTTCTTTTGTACACTGCCACCAACACAATTCTCCAAAATTTCAGAGACAGGCTTTCTCAGCCAGTGCAGACAGCATGTACATCTCTCCGTGAGGGCCATACCATTAGTTGTGTGCTCTCTAATTCCACAAGTTTCTCAATTTTAGGAACTACAGATGAAGTCAAGTCTCTTGGTTAACATGATGGATGATTTTGCACTATCGCATTTAATTACTGTGTGAACTATCTGCTCCAGCTAAGATGAATATAAAATGTTTTATTAAGTAACAGAAACATCATAAATGGAATAATACCAATCAATGTTTGTATGCCATGTATTCACTAGAATAGCTGAAGTGTTTTTGCAGCTCTACATTATTTTTCAGATTTTCTTTTTCTTTTATAGCCTTAAATGCTACAGTACACATTATGTGAGATTAATAGAGGTATTATCAAATACTTTATCTGAATGTTTATTAAAAACTAAAGGTTGTATAATGCTGTGAGGAGTCTGCATCTGGGAACTACGCCCATGCACTGACAGAATTTCTCTCCAACGTCCATCTCCATTTGTTTATACGCCTGCTAGCACAATGCACTGGATGCCCTCCACTCCTGCTGCAGAGCACAAGGGAAACTTAAGTGCTTCCTGAAGGCCCAGTATGCTCTATTACATACATGCATTATTGTCCTCGGCAATTTCTTATTTGTACAAAGTATATGCTTTTTTTTTGTGCCTGATTCTGCCTTTGTGATATGCAGAGAAGTGTTTTTCCATAGGTGGTTGCCACTTGGCGTCCTCATCAGCCTCACTCTCCACACAGCTGTATAACCTAGTTATTTCCTGCACATGCATCTAAAACTTCCCTGGTAAAAAGTGCATATTAATGCTAACATTTTAATGATAAATACACCGTTTCATCATTTTATGTAGAAGTTGCCTTAATGGCCTTTCAGTTTCGCTGTGAATAAGTATATACCGTTACCTCAGCACTTAAAGCAGTCCCTAGTTATCCTTGATAAAACCAGGGAGCAGCGCACAGCTGACGCAACGATATGGAGACAAGGAAAGGTTATTAAATTCACTAAAACAAACAGCGAGAAAACACTTACTTTGCACATTCTTCCGACTGGGGTGCAAATCCTAGAGTGTATTATGAACTGGTCTTTACAGCCTATGAACATATACTATAAGTCAGAGGGAAAGAGGAACTCCCTAGGGATGCTGTCCAAAAAAAGAAAAGTAGCCCCCGTGGAGTCGCTCCCCCTAAGTCATGCCGCCGCCGCTGCTGAAAATACGCAATGAATCCTTCTGCACTTGGAATTTCAGATGCCATAATCCCCCGCAGAATGTTGTCTAATTATTTTATTATGCATAATAAATGTAAAATATTTATTTTAGTTTACATAATTATATTAAAAATGTATGCTATTTATTCTCAGTCTTGTAAGGCATCCTTCACAAGTCATATACTTCACGGAAAGGTGCATTTATGGAATTCATGCTGTTTTGCTGGCCTGGCTTTGTGATTTACACAGCTTCTAAACCTTTCTTATCTCTGACTGTGGAACATCCCCATTCCCCTGGATGCTGTCCTCCATTCCTTCCTTCCCCTGGCCACCACAGGTACTCCATGCAAAATTAAACCACGCGGCAGAGTCCCAGACAAGCAAGAGTCATTTTCTTTAACTGCAGCACAGGGACGGCACAGAGTTTGTTACCATTATACCTGTCCCACAGTCTCTTGGTCAAAGTTGTAGCAATTCTCATTCTGTAACGTGAAACTAAGCCGGCGTTCCTCTGAGCCCTGAACTCCAACAAATTTGAACTGAAAAGCAGGGCTCTGCCTTTTGACACAGCCCTCCAAACAAAGTAATCCAAATCCATTTGGTACTAAAACACCCCTATACTCACACCCTGAACATAAATTATTATTTCCCTAAGAAGCTGTGATAGTCACATGGAAAGTTAGTATTAATGATACTTGAATTTGAAGCCTACAACTAAAATGAGATTCCTAATTCCATAGGAATTATTTACGTTAAACACAGGCTCAGAACTCATTCTATTTCTGAAAATGCTGTGTATCTGCATCTTTCACTGGTATCATTGGGCATACATGTATATGTATTAGTTCAGCACTTCAGAAATCAGGTTAAATTCAGGTGCCTACATATATAGCAGGTCTAAAAGGTCTGGCCACAGAATAGACCATTTTAGAAGTTAGTTGAAGTTCACAGGCATTACTCAGCTTCACAATGTTATGTGACTCTTTGCTTCTTACTGTGCCCATCGCAAAATGCAAACAGTATTTTGGATGGCATTACTCTAGGACCGTGCAATTTAAAAAGTTTAGCTGCATAACACATCTTTTGTAAATGACTTGGAAATATAAAATAAGCATTGCATATATAATGTTGGTGTCTGAGGCTGATTCTGTATTATAAAATTGCTGTGAACTTTAATTAGGAGTAAACGAATACTTTGGTGTGATGAAGCACGGTAATATAAGAATGGCGAAACACACTGATTTGAAAATGAAAATGCAAAGCAAAAACGTGCATCATTTAAAAAAATCTAAATAGAATTAACTTAATTTTAAAATACAAATGTGGAAAAATATAGCAGAAACTTTTAACAAGCAATTTTTTATTATATATATTTTTCTTCCTTCAAAAGGAATTGTATTTTAAAAACTAGACGGAAAATATAATTTCTAATTATAATTACTAGAAGTTGTATCATGCTACATAGTGAAGCAGAAGTTCACTTATTTGTTAACACTGTGCTGAAGATTTAGAAAAAAATAAATATCAAGCATTACAAAAAGTACAAAAAGTACAAAAAGTACAAAAAGTACAAAAAGTACAAAAAGTACAAAAAGTACAAAAAGTAGAGGTGGCTGATATTAGTTTTGCAAGAATATTTACTTCTAATCATAAACATAGATTATAAAAGCAATTCAATCAAAAAAAAATGACCAACATTTCCCATTTCCTTTTGGGAATGTGCGTGCTATTGAGAATATAAAATTTGTGCGATGGAAATGCTAGATTAGTTTATTATTCACCTGGGGAAACCACATCCATTCATGTCTGTTCCTAGTTACAAAAAGACTTTCCCATGCTGAGTGTTAGAGGGAACAAATTCCCTTTTCTGTTTCATGCAGCCAAGATCTTTTCCCCCATGGTATCTTACAGTCTATTTCACTTTAGTTTTTGCAGCTAAGAAAAAAAAAGTTATAGGTGCCTGTATAGTCACAAATGATTCAGATTTTCCTAACAGTTCCTAAATTCAGATTCACTTCTTTTAATAGCCTGCCTTTCCGTACTTCTAGCTCAGGTCAACTAGCCTCTCGTTCAGTAGACAAGAGGCAAGAGGTTTTGCAAGGTAACTTCACAATTTCTTCCTGAAGAACTCAAAAGCTTGAAAGCATCTCTAAGAACCCACCGAGCCGGACAGGAATAATTACAACATCTTGTATTCGGAGCTTGTTTATTCGAGTGTCCCAAAGTATAGAATACAGAGGTGACTCCACCGACCAGTGGAAGGAGGTGTGGTGATAGCACCAACAGTGCTCTGCTCCAGATCCACGCGCAAGATGAGGAATATTCCTCTCGCCGAAGCTACAAAGGTCGTTAAAGAGTCTGCAGTTGCCAAGCAACACCCAACAGCATCATCTGAAACAGCCTGGGTGAACTCAGAGCACGCCGGCTGAGCTGGAGTCACCAAAGTGAGAACTCAGGCTCCGGGCACGGGGGTGAATTTCATCACCGGGCCAGCAGAATTTAAAATCTCGATTTCAGGTTTTCTGTAGGTGACACTCACACGAGTAAGTACGATCTGCTGAACTGGTGTGAAGGACATGATTTACAGGGTTGCTAATACCTTTTCAGGAAAACGGGTAGCACTAGCTGAGCTGACAAGGAGGCAAGGTGTGAGTTCCTTAAAAATGTATTAAAACAAAAAGGAGAAAAAAAAAGAGAGAGTTGGGCAGAGCACATAAAGCATATTTGCCAACAAGGCTGCCTAATATCCCAGGACAGTGGAAACTGGCAGGCACAAGCAGGACTGCTGGGCTAATAAATACAGCAGCCCCTCTGCTGGCTCCTCCGCGGCTACACGAAGTGCCTCGCTGCCTCTGTGAGCTTGCAGCAGCAGCAGCACAGCTCTCAGCGCTGCATCCCTGCCAGATGTTTTGCAGCTGAGCTCAGAACGAGTTTCCTGCAGAATCAAAGCTGCATCAGCTGGTATCTGTAGAGCTCAGCCTCCAAAGAGTCAAAATTGGCCTATGAGGAATGGAAACTAGCATCCTGTTATCATGAAGCATTTATTTTTCAATAATATACAGGCAGGGGGTCTTAGAGATTTCTTGTTAATCCTGATAAAATGACTAAGTTATGTTTTCTTCTATTCTAATAACATCCAATATAATAAAATACTTGTAAAAACCTGTCATTTCTTGAAATTCCTATCCCATACAGAAGACTGTCCATCTGACGAAAAGTATCTCCTGTCTTTCACTGCACAGAGCATTGAAGTTGTTTTGTCATACTAAGCAGGGGAATTACATCCACTCATTGTGCAAGTGTAAGAAACCCACAACTGCAAACTTTGATTCATACCCACAGTGCTCCCACTCTGTAGTGTCTCCACGTCAGAACCTCAAACCCCCTGCACCTCACCTCTCTACCTAGCTCTGTAGCAAGACCATTCCTCCTGACCATGAGAAGTGGATGACCACAAGATTAAGCCTTCCGAAACGTGCAGGCTCAAAGACACAGCACCCCTGTTACCTTCACTGCTGCACAGCATGTCATGCTATCACATATATGCTCTCACTTGCTTCAACACAGATTTTTTAACATAACCATTTTGATGAATAAAACAACACCTGTCCTTAAATGACGTAGCAAAGCCAATAGAAACATTCATTTTTTGAGAGAAAAAAAAAGGGGGGGGAGGATGCCATAAGGTAGAAGCACAGAAAGGGAAGCCACCCCCTCCAGGTTATCAAATTCATTTCTCCACAGTTCTAGGCAGTAATTTAATGGGAGCTCAGTAAGAGTTCACAGAACATTTGCTCCATATGCACAGACCAACAAAAATTTTTGTACAGAAAACACGATATCTGCAGAAGCTTTCTGTACAGAAGCTTTCTTTAAAGAGGATCATAAATACTTTGAAACTAGGTATTATGAGAGTGGCTAGCCTTTGTTATACAATCTTGTTTTAGGAAACTACATTAAAACTTATACTAAAAGAACATTACAGTTGTATGCTCAGCATTAAAAGAAAATACAAAATTCTACAGTGGTATAATCAGATGTTTAACTTTCTCCTCTCGCGTGCATGCATCACAGCACATGCATCTAATTCCATAGTCATATACTATTTATCAAATAAAATACCAATTTTTTAAAAAGTTTTTGAATGTCAACTCTTGTAAATTACTTATGAACAACATCTATGGATTATTTTATAATGCACACATACAATCCACCTCACTGCAAGATATTAAAGACTGTAGGGAGTGTATGTATAAGAAAACTAAAGAATCACTAACGAAGCAATATGAGATCATTATTAACTAGCCTATAACGAACAAAAGACACTTGGGGTGAGCACCACAAGTAATTTCACCTGCCCATTCATGTGGTTTCTGAGAACTTAATCTACTGTTCTAAGAGGGTGGGTTTTCGTGGTGTAACATGGGAGATTTTGCCATGCAACAACCACCCTACAGCCACTCTCACCCAATCAGCTTGGCTGGCAAGGAGAAGGAAAACTGAACCAGAAAAAAAGACTGCAGCTCTTTAACTAGCTCCAGTTGCTTCCAGTTCTAATAAGTGTCTGATGAGTATTTAGGTTGCTAAGCCTTTTAGGGGACTTTTCCTTTCTTGGTGAAATGGTTGCAACTCAACCGAGAAAAATTTCAAAACAGCAACTGATTTGAAAAGGCAATGCAGATAAGCGGTCTCACCATGGAGAATTCTAACAGACACCAGAGCAGCTGTGAAACAAACACTCAACATTAGCAATGCAGTGTTACCACTAAAAGGTTTCCCATCATTTGTTTTTCTTTATAAAGTAATACCTAAATACTGAAGACTAAGTTTTTAAATTTAGCTCCTAATTTAATATGCAATTACTGCTGCCCTGATGGTGTTTTAATGGCAATATATTTTTATTGGTGACTTCAAATGAACCTCATCTGATCACCTTAACCCTTCTCTCATCATGCTTTAGTTAATGACTCATTACCTGTAGTCACACCAGGGACATCTGTAAGGCTTTTCTCCAGTATGGACACGCTTATGTCGTGTCAGATGCGATTGTGTTGTGGAAGCGAAGTTGCACTCATCACATTTGAATGGTTTCTCTCCTAGAAGGTGACAAGAGAAGATATGCATTATCAATTTTCATCAACAGAAAAGGAAAACAAATCTAAATTTCTGGCAACCCCCTTGGGACAGGTTTTAGTCCATGTATAGATCACAACAGCAAATGAAAAATACATTATCAAATACAACGTATACATTACAAAATACTACTCTTACTATGGCATATACACTTCTGACACCAGCTGACTTCCCATGTGGTGTTATAACAGCAAAAAAGGAGGAGGAAGAACTGTATGAAACAGGGTAACCAAGTTACATGGGCCTTATGTCATGAAAATATCTTCACCAGGAGAAAGGCATTCCTCGCACCCTGTGTCTTCTGTTGAAGCTGGGCCCATGCACAGACTAGAAAGAAATGTTTTTAGAGACAGAAGGTGAGAAATCAGTCTGGAGCTTGCATTCAGTGCTCAGAAATGAATACATCTAGGAAAAAAATATTATTATTTTTTTAATATATCTCTGCTCCAACATTTTTAATGCATAAACTGGGGCTAAGAATATGAAACAACTCAGTACTCCATCCCCCTTCTCTTGCTTGCTGTTCTTCTGTCCTTGTGAAGATTTTCTGAAAAGTGGGAAACTTTCAGCAAAAAGACTTAAAAGGTTAATGGGGAAAAAAATAGACTAAATATTTTCAGAAGACTAGAATTCAATCTCTGCTGAATGTACAACAGCACTGAAAAATTCTAGAGGACTACTAATTAAAGAAAGATAAAGATCTCAACTCTAGCTTATAAGTTATTATGTAAAAAGAGTATTTTTCCATTCCAGTTGAGGGGTGGAGCCCTCTGAGAGCACAAAGATAAAATCTCATGACAGATACACATACTGTGAAGCCCAGCTAAGACACCTGCATCCCATTTTTCCAACTAGTTGCACCAGAAATACTCTGTGTGGCTTAAAGGCACATATAATTACCACTTAGAGAGGAGACGGGTTCCTTTTTGTATGCAGAAGACAGAAGGCAGCTCCTAACATAGGCAATCTTGATCGTATTGTGGAAGCCTTCAGAAGTATTTATATCTTAAAGATTACATAAGGAATCAACATCCCTAACTTAAGAAGTCTAATTAAAACTGCGAGGGACAGACACCTACCTTGTACACTGTTCAGAGGTCTAGAATAGGAGGCCTCAAAACTGAACCCTAAGTCTCTAAGGAGGCACAACCTGCAGTTTTTCAGAGTGACAGCAAGAAACCCATCGCCAGCAGAAGACACATGACTACCAAAGGGCACTCCCGAGCAGCCATGCCTCCAAGCCAGATTTTCCAAGCCTGCTAAAAGCACGAGACAATCAGGACTTCCACAGGGACTTTGCCAGAATTCCGAGCAGACACAGAAATCTGCATTTCTCATTTCTGGAGATTGCTTTTTCCCCCTCTCAAGCAAAAAAAGAAATGCAGGGTCCTTGGGCCTGAAAAGCCTGTAAGGATGGACAATGGAGCAGCTTCTGAAAGCGCCATAAAGAGCTGGAATAATTGCTCCTAGCAGCTGCGGCAGAGAATTTCACCTACTATTTTTCACTTATTGTTTCATGGGACATGGAAAGGTGAAGGGGCAGGACACAATGCAGAAGCCTCTATGCTGGACAAATTGAGACTGCTAGAAAGTATGTCTTTCTGCCCCAAATGGGGTTTTCTTGTCAGACACTGACTCTCTGTTCAGGAGAAACTGATTCTCCCAGCAGCTCGAATGGTATTGGCTTCATCTTCAATTAAACTCTCTGGGAGGCCATGGACTCCCTAGCAACACAACCTGTTCTTGAACCGAAGATTTCCTCTGTCTGATTTATTTTACCTTCCAGCATGGAAGACAGCAACATTCTCGAGCCCAAGTAGCAAAGCTACAGGCATTTTAGGTAGCATAGATGCTTACTTTAAATTCTTTCATTTAAAACGCATTTGAACCTTGCGAGCTCGCCCCCTTGCTAAAAAGCAGATCTGAACTAAGCGTGGATTTTCAGTTTGCCATTTGGTGGAGGACGCGTTGGGGAAGGGCTGCTGCTGTGCTGGGGCAGGGCCAGAGGAGCTGACAGATGAGTGAGGGCCCGTGGAAGCCGGGAGGGCTTGGAAAGTCCATCGTGACCAGAAGAAAAATGATAATCCTCGCCTACTGCTCCAGGAAGTTTCTCCTCAGGAAATCCTTGTGGCTAACTGCTCCTGTCAAGTGGACGATGTATAAATTTCACCTGACAGAAAATACATCACAGCAGTACCACACAACAGAAGCCAACTAAACTGGGGAAAAAAATGACTGCCTAGCATGGCCTATAATTCTTAGCAGCTGCACAAGGGGAATAGTATTTATTTTTACTGAAAAATTAACCAGGTCGGTATGTACATTAGAAAAAATCTAAAAGATTAGGTATTTCTCTGGGTTGAGGGCAGGGTTGGTCTGAAGAGCTGTAGCAGCAGTACTTCTTACTACTCATTTTCTTTTTCTTTATTATCTTCAGGAGAAAATGTTCTATATCTGTCCTTGTGTCCCCAATTTTCCTTCTCCAGTCCCCGCCCCCAGACATTTCAGCCATCGAACTTTATTTGACTTTTATACAGGCTGCCATTACACAGTTCAGAAGGATTCTCCCTCAGCCCCAGTCAATTAATATAAAATTAAAACCAGAGAAATCAAAAAAGCAATAACGACAGTATTTTAAAATAATATTGCATTCAATAATTATAAAACAGTGTATTGAAAAATGTGGGGGTAAGGACAAATTCTACCTATTTAAAGATTTAAAAAGGAAAGCCACCAGCCCTTACCAGTATGGAAAACTTCATGCCTCACCACCCCTAGCTCTATCAATAACAAACCCACAAAGAGAAGGACAGGTGCCCCAGAATGCCCTGATGGTCAAGAAGCTCTGTGGGAAAAAAAGGAAGGACACACCTTCCAAAATTAAAGAGCAAGTATCTTTGTGTGTTTTTGTTGTTGTTTTGTTTTGTTTTTAACATAAGCACTTTCAAAAAGCATGATTTCTAGCTAGAGCATCACAAAAGAAGAAATGGTTTTGCTTTTTTGACAAGAATACTGTGAGCAACCTCTGAGGTACTTTAATTGTCTAAGTCACCTGACACACAAAATTTCAGCTCCAACAAAGCTTGCGAAAGAAATCAATAAAAGGGTGAAATGGTGGGGAGCACTACTCTGTACATAACAGGCAGTTATTAAGCCGGTCAGCCTCAGCTCTGCACATTCTACTACTCTTAAAAAATCATGACTAAGGCTTTTTTTCCTCCTGCCTCTCTTCAAATTCTGCACTGATTTCTTTAAGCATCCGTCTTATCTTTTCATCCCAAATTACAGCTTTCCTTTTCTTTCTTCCTTCCTCTTTTCTCTTAAATTACCTCTTTTTAGTTCTCTGTCTTTGATGATGAGCTTTTCAGGACACAGAGCATACCTTGCTGTAATCATAAATTTCTATGTGCAGTTATGTTCTCAACATATAATTTTTAGAGGAAAAATGAAATAACACAATAACAAAAATTACAAATCTTGGTGATAGATGCTTACTTGGGGATGGCAAAGTGAAGATTTTATTTACAATCATGACTGTCCAGACAATTTCCACCCATATATTATACAAGCATTTATATGAAGATCCAGCTTTTATATAAATGAAGGGAAAAATAAATAAGTCTAATGATGCCTTCAAATTAAAAGTCTTCAATGACTTATCAGAATCTTAGCAAGATGGAAGAAATTTTCCTCAAAAGGAAACCATTGCTTTTAGTCCTCTTTGTCTTTCATAGGATGCGCTATGCAGGACAGAAAGAATCCCAGAAGTTTTATTTGTCCTAAGGAATGAGTAGACCTCAAAATGTGGCCTTCTGCTTCCAGGCTACAGGTGTTTTCTTCTTATTTCCAACAATTTCTAGCTTTTTTTGAGACTGTTCCCTGGGAGGACACTTCCAGGCTTGCTAACGAAGACCGAAATATATTGAAGCAAGTTCTATTTGCTTTTAGTTTGGTCATCTTTTTTTTGCATATGACATACAAAAATAACTTCATCCTTAATTACTTTTTGTTTGTTTGTTTGTTTTTTTATAACAAACCCAAAGGGGTGGAAAAATGATCTACTTGACAATTTCTCTTAAGTAGAGAGAAAGTTTTTAAGATACCCAGGGTTTTCGTGTCATTTACGGCTAGAAGTTTGTTCGAATTAAGTTCTACACCGTGCTGAAAATGTTGGCACAAAGCGCAATGAAGAACAACACAGATCCTCTTCAAATTTCACCTCATGTCCTGTTGAAAAGAGCGGTAAGTTGCCTTAACTGTGCTACATATTCTGTGGTATTCAACACTATTTTTTTAAGCTGTGGTGGGGAAGTTGAAGGGATGAGGATACATTATACATTAAATTCAATGCTGAGTAATGTAGCTACACATTAAAGTCAAAGAGCAGTTCACTTGAGAAATAGAAACACAAAGTGAGTCACTCATCTGGATAAAAACACATATATTATTAAATTTTCTTTCTTTATTACATTGACCTGTAAATGTCTTGAGAAGCGCAAGACTGAAATGAGTGAGCAGAACCGATCATACAGTGATCTGTATGATGTAAGCCACCATCTTCAAAAAGTTATGAAAATATTTGAACAAAGACACAATCTGCCTAAGCATTTCCAGAGGTTCAGGGTAACTCCCATAGAGCTGCTGGGTACAGTAAGTGTACTTACCCTCTAACACTACCACTGTGATGGACTTCTGTGGTTCCCAGGAAGATGCCACCACAAATGACCTGAGAAGCAGCTGTAGCCTGCTATTGTGTAAAAGATGAGGATGGGGTTTTTGCAATTTGCAGGAGTACTAACTAACATAAAGCAGGAGTTTCACACAACAGAACACAGCTTGTGACTGATCAGCACTGTTGGAATGAGCCACTTATGACAGTACAAAATGGAGGTTGACTGGGAAAAATGTAGAAGAAGCTAAAACTACTGTGATACTGAAATGAAGTCAAACAAAGAAGGAGAGCAGAACAGTAACAAGAACAACAACAAAATTAAAATTAAGAATTGTTTTCATGTTTTTATTTCAAGCCAGAAACAATTCTATTTTCTTTTTTCTTTTTTTTTCCCCCCTGTCATTTTATAGTTTATTCTGATTAAGAAGAAGTATTTAAAATACATGATACAGCACTTATGTTTCATGCATCTTTTTTGATGGATGATTTAGAGGTTATTTACTATTTATATTATAAAATTCTGATAATCCTTTAAATGCTTTGTAGAATTCAACTCATTCTAAATACAGCCAACACTAACATTTGCAACATTATTTATCTTCCTATCTTAGGGCAGGTTTTGATTTTTTTTTTTTCTGGGACAAAATATGAATTAAACAATCTGGTTAAAAATAATCTTGTCTAAAAAGAGAAGAAATAGAGTAAGAAGCAAGAGCATCAAAAGTCTAAGTGACCAGTCCTACAGCCAGTTCCCCTCTTGTGTCAAATATCTATCAGAGCAGCTGAACGTTTCTCTGGGGGTGTCAGGACACCTCAGACCTTGAGGCTGGGATGAGAGGAGGCTTGTTAAGCTGGTCAAGACTCCTCAACTACCTCTGAGGATTTGCTCATTTGCCCTTGAATCAAAGGTCTCTGACAGGTGATAGAAGTAAATCTTGGATTGGAGGATGTTCTCTGTCAGCCCCCTCGACAGTTTGTGTTACAGTAGGGAATTATTTAAGCCATTTAGACCATTTTTGATACCTATCCCTTTCAAACCTGACTGTAATTTGCTTTGGCATTCTGCTCAGGGAAAATTGTGTCAACTGGGGACACAGAAGAAAAAATACAGGTACAAAGAGGAGTGTGTGCAGCTAAGAACTGAAATAAAGTTGTGCACTGGATGAAAATACAAGGGAACCCATGTAAGTGCAACAGTGCAGACAAAGGTGGATTGTGTCATTCTCCTTGAAACAAATAGAAGCTACAGATAATTTTTCTGCTAAAGAATCATCTCTGATTGTTTGTGCCACAGAGGCAGATAAATGCCAAAAAGATAGATCCCTCTGCCTCTGAGATACTGTCCTGTATAGTATAAAGTTAATAGCAAAGTAATAACGAGCCTCCAGTCCTGACATAAAATATAAAGTTATGCCTGCTAGATGCAAGCTTCATGATCTATAACCTGTGAATCCCTGTGATCATAGCACAAAAGCCTCTACCAAACTGGTAAAAGAAGGGCAAAACACTATCCAAAATGTGGACAGCTTTTCATGAAGAACATACTGTTTTTCAGCCTAATTTTAGATATAATCCAGGAAATAATGAAATATGTTTTTCTATTAGCTTGTGGCCTACTGATACAAAACCCATAAATATATAACCTATGATAAGGGTTTACATTTCTGATAAATTAGATATGTACTCACACAGAAGGTAAAGACAAGACGTGTAAAGACAAGCATATCCATTTGTTCCACTTTTCCATTCTGAAATCACTGTTTACCATCTGTGTGGCTGCACTCACCATGAGTTCTACACATAGACATGATCTCAGTGTACCACATGGCAGGCCAATAAAAAGCAAAAGACAGTTCCCTTCCAATTGATAACAACGATTTATTCGTACTAAAAATAAAATAAAATAAAATAATTTTCATTCTCAGTCCAGATTTGGTAAACTTCAGTCAACGTGTGAAAATTCTTCAAAGTTCCAGCAAAATGGACACTATTAGGTACAACTGAAGCACACAACTTTTATTCCAGTGGTTACAATTGCTCATTACCATTCATGGACTGTTTTACTACAAAAGCTATTATACTTATATGCTTCTTCTTGGACATTTTAAAAATACAACCATCTTGCAGTAAATAGGAACTGACTGGGGCAGTACTGTATTGCAAATGTATGTTCCTTGCTATCAGAAGAAAAATTCAGAAGTATGATTATTAGTTAGAATTATAGGACAAAATTGGCCTTCATAGTTTATATACAAAGAAAATCATTTCAAAAGTATTTCCAGATCAACACCAAAATCCCTGCCTTTCTGCAAGCATCAGACTTCCTCCAAACATGGTTGCCTTAATAAACTGAAAACGGGGTAAAAAAACATGGCTTCAGGCTCTCAAGAAAGAGAGTAGCTGCTCTCCAGGAAATTAAGCATTTTGATGGTAAGTGTCCTGAATTAGGATTATTCAGGGATATAATAAAATCTCCCACAGAGATTCCTTTGAAAAATCCATGGAAAATTCATGATATAACTACAGCTTCTCATTTGTTAGCTATTTCTTTCCACTGTACATTAGACAATGGTCACTTAACTCATACAGCAATTCCTGATACTATATTATTCTCATGCTAGTCAGTAAAACAAAAACTGCAGTGGTTTAAGCAGTGATGCTTCTGCCTCTGTTTGAACAAAATCTATTCAAATAATCAAATACTTACTAG
Organism: Anas platyrhynchos; assembly: GCF_047663525.1. Lineage (NCBI taxonomy): Eukaryota > Metazoa > Chordata > Aves > Anseriformes > Anatidae > Anas > Anas platyrhynchos. Next base: position 61,118,163 of record NC_092588.1, on the reverse strand, counting down.
GAACTGCTAAAAACCACAATTAGTGTAAAATGTATTAATAAATGTTTAATACTTACACTTTTTCTGGTCTTCTGAAGCTAAGAACCAATTTAATTTTATCTGATATTAAATTTTTATAACAAGGTGGTAGGAAAGCTTTACTAATTCTGGGAGATAAATCCTGCTTTACATGCTAACAGTGTGGTAACTTTTAAGGTAGCATCTATTAATTACAAACTATCTTAAAATCATGAAAGGGCAAATGAAACAACACTAGCTTTCAACATTGTCTCACTCCAAAATAATGGATTAATCTATATGTAGTCTCTAACTTTCACCCAGGGACATTCTAGCAGACTCTTGCAAAATCTTCACAGTAGGTAATCTATTTGGGCCTTGGAAAAAAAATAATATACTTAGTGTTCATTTAAAGAAGAAAACCACTCTTTACAGTTCTACTTTCTTTAGAAAAAACACCAAAAATACCCCCAAAAGCAATTATTCAAACTCATAGCTAACATATTTGATGCAGACCTTGGGCACACAGATTCTACAAAAAAAGAAAAAAAAAAAAAAAGGCCAAAGTAAACAGTGAGCCAATGTATTATTTGCGCTGTAATGTGCTATTTGACTTGCTTTACTCCCCAGCGTAGAGGGACTGCCTTGCTGGAGAAAATATACCAAGGAGTAAAGACAGTTTTACTGACCTGTGTGTTGCCTCCGATGCTTGGTGAGGGCATGACGTGTCCCGCCGGCAAAGCCACAAAGGTCACAGAGGAACGACTTCTCGCCTGTTGCAACAATAAACAGATGAGGGACTGCGGAGGTCACAGATCATTAAAACATATCTATCAAGGCTTTCAGGGTTACTAATTCCTCCAATCAAATGTTTCCATGTAAATATGTCAAATGGGAATGAAATTACCACTGCGGTTTATTGACTGTGATAAAATCTGAAAAGCACCACTGAACATAATTACATACTTGTCAGACCCATAAAAATTAGCTTTATTATCAATGGAATGGTTTTGTACAACTTCATTTCTGTTAGATGTCTTCCAGATGGGGCTGCTTTATGCACTTGAACAGTTTTTATGCATATCCTGATTTTTTACAATTCCCATACATCTGGCCTTTCTGTGCTGAGTAAAGATTGCCTGGAAAAAAAGTTAATATACTGTATATGTGATTCTGCTTAAATAAAATATATTGAATTTACTAACAAATTAAGGATACTGAGAAATTTTCAACAGACTAGATCAGAGTCATCTTTAGTTACCTTCTCTTTATTAATAAGTATTAAATTATTTTCTTGAATATATTGAAGAGCCCAAGCAACAATAAAAGCCACATTATTCAATACCAGTGGCAATTCAGTACTGTTTATGTTTCTAAAGTTTTCATGACATAAAGAAAACAGGTCTGGGGATTGCTACTGAAATTGCAGCAGAACTCGTATTGCTCATCTTCAAATGACAATTCTTCATTCCAAACCTCTGGAACAATTTGAGAGATTTTGGCAAGCTCACTACTCATTAAAAGTGTGTAAATGCTCTCTTTATTTTTTTATTTTTTTTTTTATATATAGAAGCTAAGATTTCGCCCTGTTGGCTATAAATACGGTCTATCATTTCACAGCAATATTTTTACTCAGAATGTACTAACATGCAAGGCAATTTCATCCCATAAAGGCCACGTGGAAGTTCATTACGGATTAATATTGCTAGCCTCAGATATGGACTCAATAACCTCAGATACAACTGAAATTAAAAGAATATTTTTTAGAAAAGAATCATGTTAGTCCTTTGGAGCCAAATTGTCTCCTTTCGCAGTAACGCTGGAGAGGGGGCCTGTGGGGCAATGACGCTGAACTCATTGAAACTAAGAGTCTCCTTCAGATTCTTCCCTGTGGGGAAGGAAATTCGGTTTCTACAAAAGATGCCTGGGTTAAGAGGTCAAGTGTCAAATTGCTACGTCCTCCTGTGAAGATGGAGGGGTGGAAACCTCCATGTCGTTTATTCCCACATAACCAGCCACGCTAACACATGGACTTTCTGGGGAAGCACTGTGTTTTTGGGCAGCATTAATATAAGCAAGAGACCATCCCAGGAGTGGGTTGGCTCCCCAGGGGACACCACAGGGACCGGCTACTCTCTCCCATCCACCGCTACCTCGAGCCAGGCCCGTGGGCACCGCAGCTCCCCGCCAGACTCAGCACGGTGCAGGAGTCTTGGGCCCCGTGCTGTGTGGAGGGATGCAAGTCCTTCCAGACCTCCATGGCAGCCTGACCCCTGCACTAAAATGGGATCTTAAAAACTCTGATTAACCTCTGCCAGGTAGCTAGGCTATGAAATATGATTGGCACACATTAATTTTCACTTCAAAATAGGACGAACTACGTATCATTGTTCTGTGGACCCAAATCTGATCATGAAAACCACAGATGGAAATTGTCACAGAATCATAGAATTGGACAGGCTTTGGGGCTTTTCTGAAAATTTGGTTCATCGATGAGAGTATCATAAAACAGTATCTAGGTACAAAACATTTTTGGTGCCCCCTTTCATGTGTCACTTCTAGCCATCAGTGATTATGACAGATTAAAACTCGAAACAGGAAAAGCAGAATGAAAATCCATACTAATAATCCCTATGTTTCACATGAAAAATGCATACATCCTGACTGATATAACAAATTCTGAATTTTACTGTAAAATGTTCATCAGTAATATTATTACTGAGGTAATGCGCAATTGTTACAATAGAGATTCCTGCATAATCTTTTTCCCTTTTTTTTTAATCAGATCTTCACCGTGTAGCACTTCAGTTCATCAAAATATCAAAGAGAAGGAATAGAAGGACTATACGTATTGCTTAATTATAATTAAATATTAATTTAATTAATTAATCGATTTTAAGTATAAATCTTTCTAACTAGCTCTAATGCCTAACACCCCAGCATAAAATTCACACTTTTAAGTTAAATGCTGTTCCATGCCTACCAAGAAATTGTTCATCATCTATATATTGTCATAAATTAGCTCATGTTGTGTTTAACATCTCAGAGCAGACTTCAGTATGGCCTGCAGCTTCCTGCACTAATGAGGACGCAGAGTACCCATAGCATCTTTGCAAGCCTACGAATTTACCCAATATTTTATATTTGGGCTTTTGGAACAGCTTTC